>NW_027512076.1:300000-546739 GCF_048772815.1 Callospermophilus lateralis | reverse complement strand
CAGGTGTATCTGAAGTATATGATCCATTGTTATCGGATGAAGAGCCTTTATGCCACTTTAGGTAACTAGAAGTCCACCCTTCAGGGTAGCCAAGTGAGTGGTAAGAACAGCTACCACGTTCATCATGGAACCTGCATGACCAATAGGGACACCCATTATATATCTCAGGCCACCAATGACAATAGTCTTTGGTTTGATTAAAAAGGAAGCAAATGAAATGCCAGTTCCAGCTACCAGGGATGAAGGTCCTTGAAGGTGACAATTTTAGGGGAATAGAGGTGCAGTTGTGGATGAAGCAAGTAGTTGCATCCACTGCGCGGACCTTCTGCATGCCATATTCTGAGTATCGTTCCCGAAGAGTGAATAAATACATGGTAGGTTAGGAGGGTAAAGACAAGTCCCAACAGAGCACAGAAAAGAAGCAGAGCACAAAAAACAAGCAGTTAGAGAAGACTAGGGTGTTGGGAGAGCTCATTGTGCCTTCTTTAAGAGGAATTGGGCTGCAGGGAACACCGTGTGAGCCGCAACTTAAATGGGTGAGATGGGTGTGGAAAGCAGGAGTAAAGGGGAGGTTCAGGAGGTGATTCTTGGAGTTCCTCTGTGGTGGTCCTGTCGTCAGCAGGTGGGGCCTCCTGGTGATATGGCTTCAACCTAGAAATGGGAATCCAGGGAGTGAGATGGTTGTCTGATAAGGAGAGTTTGGCGGCGGTGAAGTTACAGAGAATGACAGGATAGGGGCCTTCCCATTTTGGTGCAAGAGTCCCTTTCTCCTCTGGGGTATTATAATAGACTAGACTCCCAGGTGTTACGGGAGGAGTGTTTGGAGAGGAGACTGGGTCTGGAAGAAGCCAGTTCTGATATTTCCAGTGTTCCGAGCGGAGATGAAACAAGAGAGGCAAAGACAAATCTCGGGTGAGAGGTCCTTGTGAAATGACCAACCCAGGGGGTATAAGAGGTCTTCCATACATTATCTCAAAGGGAGACAGTAAAGATGGTTTCTTAGTGAGAGCTCTGATTCGAAGCAAAGCCAAGGGAAGGATTTTGACCCAGTCTAAGTTTAATTCCATTGTCAATTTGGTAAGGACTTCCTTTAGAGTACGATTTACCCTTTCCACTTTCCCTGAAGCCTGGGGGTAATATGGACAGTGGAAATGCCACTTGAAAGAGAGGGCTTGAGAGACCTTTTTTGTGATCCTAGAAATAATCTCAGGGCCATTGTCATATTGTAGGGAAGTCGGCATACAAAACCTGGGGATGATGTCTGTCAGTTAGATTGAAGCTACAGTGGAAGCCTTTTTATTGGAAGTGGGAAATGCCTCAACCCAAACAGAGAAAGTGTCCACAAAGACAAGGAGGTATTTAGTGTGCCATACTGTGGGCATGTTGGTGAAGTCTACTTGACAGTCAGCAGCGGGAATGTGTCTCCGGGCTTGGTGGAAAGGGAAAGGTTTGGGCCTTAAAGGAGTATGAGGGTTGGTCCGCTGACAGATCTGACGATTAGAGGCTATATTCTCTAGCATGGCTATGTCAGAAGGGTTGAGGGAGAAGAAGCTCTGTAAAAAAAGGGTCAAAGACTGAGAATTGGAATGGTGTAGAGTATGAAGGAACTTGAAAAGATTTTTGTTCTTACTGGAAGAAGTAGGGGCTTCAGATGAGCTGTCTAAAGTGGCCATAATATGTCCCCCATGGGGGCCATAATTGGAATTGGTAGCAGCCATTCGTGCCGCCTGGTCAGCTTTGGCATTGCCCTCAGTGATAAGAGAGCCGTCCTTCTGATGTGACCTACAATGGACAACTCCCAACTGGGTGGGTAAGTGGGAGGCCTCTATCAGATTGGTTAAAAGAGCCGAATTAGTGATCGCATTACCTTTGGTGGTAAGTAGGCCTCGCTCCTTTCATATTGAAGCATGGGATAATAAGATCTGGAAGACATATTTTGAATCAGTATAGAGGGTGAGGGATTTGCCTTGTGCTAGTAGGCAGGCACGAGTGGCTGCTATAAGTTCAATCTGCTGGTTGGTAGTTCCTGAAGGCATAGCTTTGGCCTCTATAATCTCAGTGGCTGAAACTACAGCGTATCCAGAGTAATGAGTGCCGTTCTGCCTAAAGGAACTGCTGTCAGTAAACCAGATAAGGTCAGGCTTGGTGAGTGGTTCCTCAGAAATGGAACAATGACAGCGGAGGAAATCATCTAAGGTTTCCAAGCAATTATGAGTTGGTGTGTTAGACGTGGGAGTCATTGGGAGCAGTGAGGCAGGGTTCAGTGCAGAGAATGGGAGGAAAGTAATATTAGGGTTTTCCTGAAAGAAAGTGAGGAGTGACAGAACTCTGGATGGAGGAAGGGTTTGAAGGCCCTTATAAGCTGAAAGATCTTTCAAGTGATGTGGGGAGTGGATAGTTCAAGGTGCCCCAAAAGTCAGCTTGGAGGCTTCTTTGTGTAAAATTTGTCCAGCAACCAGAGCTCTTAAGCAAGGGGCCCACTCACGAATGGTAGAGTCTAGTTTCTTGGAAAATATGCCACAGGTGCAAATGTAGGCCCATAGTTTTGACCTAAGACCCTAAGTGCTTGCCCCCCTTTTTCATGGACATATAGATGAAATGGTCTTGAAAGATCAGGAAGGTGAAGGGCAGGTGCCTTTAAGAGGAGTTGCTGAAGCCTGCGGAAGTGGTAGATGGGGGAGAAGACAAGAGATTCACTAGGGGGTCCATTTGCTAGGTCATACAGGTGTTTGGAAAGAAGAGAATAATTTGGGATCCAGGCCCTAAAATAACCTGCTACTTCTAGGAATGATAGTATTTTGGCTTTCATATGGGGCACTGGAAGATCAGAGAGGAGTTGCCTCCTATCCAGTGTTATTTCCTTTTTCCCAGGTGTAAGGCAAAAACCAAGAGAGGTGACAGAAGACTGGTAAACCTGTGCCTTGTGGGGAGACTCCCTATATCCCTTGTCTGCTAGGAAATTAAGAAGCTGAACGGTGTGGGATTGAGAGTGTTCCCAGAGGGACTACATAGAAGAAGGTCATTGACATATTGAAGGAGAATAGATTCAGGACAGGTCGGGTGAAAGGATGTGAGGTCCTGGGCAAGAACTTGGCAAAAGAGATGGGGGCTGAATCCCCGTGGGAGGACAGTCCAGGAAAGCTGATGAGAATGGTGGATGTGAGAGTCAGTCCACGTAAAAGCAAAGATATTCTGAGATTCTGAGAACAAGGGAATAGAAAAGAATGCATCTTTTAAATCTAGGACCGAGAAGTGGGTAGTAGTGGCAGGAATCTGAGAGAGGAGGGTGTAAGGGTTGGGCACTAGCGGGTGGATGGGGACCACAGAGGAGTTGACAAGGAGAAGGTCTTGAACCAGCCTGTAGGACACTTTAGGTTTCTTAAGTGCCAGAATGGGGGTGTTGAAAGGAGAGTGTGTAGGCCTAAGATACCCCTTTCGTAATAAATCCTGGATGATGGGTTCTAATTTGAGGAGGGCTGTGGTTGTGAGTGGATATTGTGGTTGACTAATATATCTTGAAGGGTCCCGTAAGACAATATGAATAGGACTGCATTTAGCCATAAAGGGTGTAGTTGTGTCCCAAACCTCAGGCTTTAGAGAGTCATGGAGGAGTGCATGAAGGAGGTGTATCTGCCCCTAGGAACATCATGAGGAAATGAGAGGTAGGAGAGGTGTGGGGTGATATGTGAATGGTGACTTTTCATAGTGAGAGTATGTCCCTTCCCAGAAGGGGAATGGGGCAATGGCTCATAACGAAAAAGAAGTGAGTGAAGGACAAAAGGAATCCCTGCATATAACATGATGGGGGGGTTTGAGGGAAAATCTGTTTAATTCCTACCCTGACAACAGGAGTTTTTGAGGGTGTGGTAGAACCCCAATACTCCCTTAAGACTGATAAAGCGGCACCAGTATCCAAGAGGAAAATAATGAAGCATCCATCCACCAGGAAGGTAACCCTAGGCTCTTGATTCTTGATGGTAATAGTCTGGAGGGAAAGCCCAGGACTCCGTCAATCCTCCTCTGCCAAGCCCAAGAGAGGCTGTGGTTGCCGGGCGGCTGACCAATCTCCCTTTTGGGTTGTTGGGCAGTCTGCCCCCCAGTGTCCCCTTTGATGGCATTTTGGGCAGGGGTTTTACGGTGTCCTCAGTGAAGGACAATCCCTGGCCCAATGTCTCTCCTTACCACATTTGAAGCAAGCTCCCGGGGGTGTCATATTGGGATGGCGTGGTGATGGCCTTCTCTGAATGACCTGGGCCAACATTTGGAATTTGGCATTTTCAGCCCTCTGCCTACGGCATTCACTTCCATCCTCTCTATCATAAAAAACCTTGAAAATGAAGATTTGGGTCTAAGGAGTAGCAGGGCCCTGTTCAAGCTTTTTAAGCTTGGCTTTAATGTCAGGGTAGCTTTGGGCCAGAACATATGTCATTAAGACATGACGGCCATCAGGGGTTTCTGGGTTGAGGTTTGTGTACTGTTGAAGGGCCTTGGTTAGTCTATCCAGGAATTCTGAAGGTGTTTCCTCCTTCCTTTGAATGACCTCCTGCACCTTTTTAAAGTTAACAGCCTTACGGATGGCCTTTTTCAGGCCCGCCAAGAGGCAGGATGTAAAAAGGTCACGAGACTGTAAGCCTTCAGGGGTGTTGTAATCCCATAGAGAATCCTGCTCTGGGACAGCATGAGGGCCTGTGGGGTGGTTAGGATTGGTCCTATGATTTTCATCAGCATGGGCTTGGGCTAGCTCCCAGACCCATTGCCTTTCCTCAGGGAGAAGTGTATTGGCCAAGAGCATGTAGATGTCATGTTGAGTGAGGCTATATGCTTGCAGGACCCATTGAAACTCCCGAATGTAAGTGGTGGGGTCAGTGGTGAATGAGCCTAACTTCCTCTCTAGCTGAGTAATGTCTGACATGGAGAAGGGCACGTGGACTCTGATGACACCCTCGGACCAGCTACCTCACGAAGGGATGCGATGGTCTTGGGGGTGGGAAGGAGTCCCTTAGACCTGGTAACAGGAGGACTGAAAGAGGCAGGAGGCGGACAGGAAGGAGAGGGAGGGGAAGGGAGTGTCTCTTTGGAAGAGGAGGAGGTGGAGCAGGCAGAAGAGGGCGGAGGGGAGGAGGATGAAATGGAAGGCTGAGGATCCTTGGAATCAGGCAGAGGAAGAGGAGGGTATAGCAGGAGAGAAGGGGCAGATAGGACTGGGGGATAAGGTGGGGGTTAATCTGCTGGGCTGAATGAGGAAGAATCTGTGAAGTCAGGAGTAGAAGTAGGGGAAGAGAAGGGTTTGCAAACAAGGAGGACCTGAGAGGGAGGGCAGGAGGAGCAGCGACAGGGTGCTGTGTGAGAAGGCTAAAACCTTAAATGCAGGGAATCTCACTCCACTTTTTCAGATGCTGGCAGTAGTTAAAAAGATCCCAGAGAAGGTTTGGATGTAAGGAGCCTTCTGGAGGCCAATGATTTCCATTATCCAGTGGATATGTAGGCCAATCTTGGGTACAGAATTTGATTAGAAGTTTGGGCTTGATGTCTGGTGTGAGGGAGAGTGTGGCCAGATTTTTTATTAAACATTTGAGAGGTGAGGCTTCAGGTAGAGATGAAGAGGTGCCCATTGTCACAGGGAGAGAAGGAAGAGAGAGAGAGAGAGAGAGAGAGAGAGAGAGAGAGAGAGAGAGAGAGAGAATAAGAGTAAGCGAGAGAGACAAAGAGAAAACCCGGGCTGGAACGGCTTCCAGGAAGCTCAGGGTGAACGGTGGTCAGGTGGGCGTCCCCAAAATGACCAGCCGTCATGAGGAAATACAGAGGGCACTACCTGGTCGTCACCAGTGAAGTGCGATCTGTGAGACTCAATGGGTTCGGAGCCACGGGCAACCTGACGTCAGGAAAGTTTTCGAACGCAGCAGAAAAAGTCAGTAATGAAAACAGAACTCTGGTTCCGGCAGAATGCAGTTCCAGGACGGGAGTTCAGTTTTCCCCGAGCAGAGAGGCAGCTTCAGCCAGACACAGCAGCCCTGCAGCAAACAGCAACTCTAGCCAGCAGCGGCATCACCCATGTCCTGGTTGCCTAAGGCTCTCAAATGTCAATCCTATTGGTGACTACATATTTGTTTCTTCCTAATATTATTTATTCAAACTCAAGCCTGTTGAAAATGTCTAATCCTATCGATCACTTTATCATTTGCCTGATTTTCTAATGTCTCTATTGATATCTGCTTTCCTACATATTTTCCCCAGTTCATCATTGTGACTGAGTCTTCACATCTGCTGACATTTACATTTTCTCTCTACCCGAAACCCTATTGCTAAAGAACTTTTTGTCCAAATCCTATACTCACTCTTTTTCCTAATCCTACCAACTATCTTCCTAATCCTACCAACTATCCTTTTTTGACTGGATGTTTTCTTTGACATTCAATCATCCAAGGTACAAGGTCCTATGCCATTGTGTATAGATTTATCTGAGACACATGTGCAGAACGTAATTCAATCCTAAGTATCCCAATCAAGGATCCAATTCCCTTCTGGGCTTCAAATCTTACCTAGATTTCTGTTATCATACATATATTCCCCCTCTATATATTCTTATAAATATCGCAGGTTCCCAATAACATTATTCATCCAGCAGAATGATTCCTAAGCCAAATCAAACATGTTATTAACCCTAACCATACTCTGTTCCCTCAATCGAACTTTACAGAAAAGCAGGGACAGAGTTGGTCTTACAATACAGGAATGTAAGAAATCTTCCACCTGCTGAGAAACAAAAAGGTCCATGCAGAAATGAACCCTGGGGAAGATATAGAAAGCTATGATGGACCTGAGAGAGCAAAAGTCATCTTCCACGACAAACAACCTGGTCAGGATGAAGGGGTGTGTCTGAAGCAGTCTCTCTTTTCTTAATGTAGAGAAGATGGACAATACCAGGCCTGTGTGGAGAGCTGTTCCCAGGTGCCTATGTTTGATATACCATTCAAACTTGTGAAAGTGTCACAGGAAGTAGGGGCAGACTCCATCAATTGGGACACTTGGAAGCAACTGTTAGGACAAAGTGGTTGCCAAGGCAGTGACCTCATTCAGTTCCTGAAGGAAGTGACCTACATCACTTTCTTGGTGATGGAACTCTCTGAACTAGGGATCCAGGAAGCCAGGCACCCAGAGGCAGTCCCAGTCCCAGTCCCAGTGGCCTCACATGTTTGGATTTACCAAGGACAGCATCAGTCTTTCTTGGTAACTACTGATGTGAGGATGGCCAAATGCCAGGAAGGTCTGAAGAGGGGCCTTTCCTGAGTAAGCAGGTAGTGTCTCACCACTGGCACCTGACAACATCACAGTGTTGGCCAAGGAGTCCAGATCTGACATAGGACAGTCCATTTTGGAGTAACATACTATGGCCCATCAGTCAGAGGACACTCCGGATAGTCATAGACCTACTTGGGGGAAGGAGGTGACTTTGTGGGTGTGTGTGTGAGTTTGTGGTTTTGTCTAATGATCTGAGAATAGGTAGGAAAGTCGGTTTGTTAGGATTGGAGTGGACTGTTTCTAGTAAGTCTTTTGACAATGTGAGTGTTTCTATGTCTGTTTATCCCACTGTGTCCGTGGTTGTAGACATTAGAAAAGAGAATGCATCAATGGATGTGTCCTGAATAGTGGAAAGCTTCACAACATTCATCCTGCCCAATTTATGAATGGATTTTGGCTTGCCTAATGGATGGGCAAAAACCACTGTCTTCCTAAATTCCTGTTTTCTTCTTGAATTCTGGCCACTCTCCAGAATAGGCTCATGGTTTTGTTTCCAAGACATGTACCACCTCCAAGCTCTGTGACATGGCTATGTACTGGATAGCTGAAGGGAATGGGATCATCTCAGAAAACTCAGATATCATTCCAGAAACCCTGCCTTGGGCCATTTGCTTACCTATTGTTCTGTTGCCCTGAATGTCAGAAAGGTCTTTGCCTCAGGCCACCCCTTTGTGAAGCCTGAAGAAAACGGTTTTCAATGGAAATTAATGGGCATCAGCTGTAGATCTTTGCTTAATTGCTTTGGAAAGGGATGTGTCTGCATCAGACTCTTGGCCATGTGTGAGGTTGTTGAATAGATTCTCAGCACCTGATGGATCTAACGAACAATTACATGTGTGCTTCCAAAACCAAAATGGCCAAAAAAGCAGTCATTGTGGACGAAGTCTCTCGCTTTCCTCTGTAAGATTCCTGATCTCCATCAAGTGAAAATAGGGATCTTTTTTGTCAAATGAGTTCTTCAATCCCTGCAGAGGATAGCCCATAGGTGCTTGGGTTTTCTCATGATTCCAATTCACATAAAGAATCTATACCCGAGAGTCAGGAGGCCTCAAATTGGAGAATCAGAGCAGTATTTACGGCAGGCTTATTTGATCACTCCTGGTTCTCAGGAAGGGTGTCCAGGCAACCCTGACTTTAGGCAAATGACGGGCAAGGGAGGTTATTTTGTACACTGTCTTGGGCTGAGTCCCTCATGGAAACCTCCAGCCACAGGTTATGATGAGTGTGTATATGGAAGAAGATGAGGGCCTTGTGGGTGTGTTTTGGTTTTAATTGTGGTCATTTGTTTGGCGGTTGGAAGTGATGACTGGGTCTATCTGGGCTTGAACTCTGGTGTGATTCCCCTTAGAGTCTGAGTTCTGGAACTGATCTCAGAGAAATATTGCCATAAACTGCATTCAGATTTTAGGAGGCCACGCATGGGATTCGCCCTTGGAAACTGAGATCAAATACCAGGGTGGCTTTACACAGAGCCTTGGAATATCAGCTAGGATATCACATGATTTTATTCTGAAAGATTTGGCAGCCATAGTTGACAGTCAGAACACCCATGGATGTCACATTAAAGACCTCAATGGGCCTGGCTTCATGTGACCTTTTGACCACTCTATGGGAAGACTTGCCTGTGAGATTTCTCCAGAGAATTTAATGAAAATAGCTTCCTCACATTTAATAGTTCCTGAATAAACTGAAACCCACAGTGCCTCCAACTTCATCCAAGAAAAATGGCTAGATAAATACAATGAAATCTTTGAAATTCCCTTAACCAGGTGGCACTGGAGAACCTTTAGATGTCTTGTTGCTGATCATGAGTGTACCAGAGAATGCCATGATTGACCGGGTTTCATGAAAATGGTGTAGAACAAAGATGCCAGTAAGTTGGAGCCTGCTGAGTAGTGGGCCTATTGCAGTGGTGGGTAGGTGTGTGATAATACATATGTGGTGTGGCCATGAGGATTTGCCATTGCTTTCCAAATGGTTTGTGACTGACATGGTGCAGCCAGCAGACCCTTCTATGTAAAGGCATCATGTTATATGGAGAGGTTTCTGGGCTAAGTTCAGAGTCAGATTTCTAAGGACAAGGGGGCAAGCTCTGTGAGATAAAAGCCTGGTTGGTGCATTCTCCTTCAGACCCTGACCCACCACAAGTGACAGAACTCCCTCCAACACTGGGTTCCAGTTGAACTCGTTGTATTTCATAAAGCATATACCAAACTCCCAGTACAGCAGCAAGAAACACCACAAAAAGTGGAGGATGACCAAATGGCTTCACAGTCCACACGGGGAGACACTTAGCATCCAGTGGCCACAGTTTACCTACAAACAGAAAATTCAGCACTGCTGCCTCATGTTCATTAGAATCCAAGAAACCATGTCCTCCAGGTCACATAGATGCAGACTCAGCTTTGATGGTATCACTAGAAAGGAAGCTAAAGCTCCTTACAACAACATATATTTCAAGTGCCCAAACTCAGAGGAAGTTTCTCAAGAAGTGTTTAGGCCAGCAGAGCTCCATGTTTTTGGAGTGATTACCTGTTAGACCAGGACACAAGAAATGACCACTGACTCTAATTAAAATCAAATTAAATTAAGCTTATTATTTCCACCGGCTGTGCTGCCTCTCCCTCACAAAATGGCGGGAATAAGACAGCAACCCCAGCTTTCCTACCGGCAGCTTAATAGCCCAGAAAATTACACAAAAGGGGGTTTACAGATAACAGAACTCTGACAAACATCACACTAATGGCAGTCTACATTTTTTTTGCTGTCCCTACATCAGAGTTCATGAAGACCATTAGAGCCTCAGAGAGGGTTGTTGTCTCGCCAGAGAAGGCAAATATTTATGATGTGTCACTAAAGTTTCAGAGAGGGCTGCTATCTGGTCAGAGAGCCGGGCATGGGTGAGTTCCAGGCGTGGGTAGGCATTCCAAGCAGGTTTAGAATTTGAAGTGATTTATGCTAAAGCCAAAATTATCTTTTTATGGCTTTTTGGCAAGATGGCTCCCAATTTTAATTAAAGATCAGGTTGGGTCTATCATTCCCCCCTTTTCTTTGTGTCCCTTTCAAATCTTTGATAGATTACGGGAAGAGCACTGAGGAAATTTTAATCCCTCAGGTAAGAGTCTCCAAATTTTTAGAACTCACCCAAAACCGATCTCCCTGATTTTACCTGACTTAATTAATTACTTATATTGATAGTCTATTTATCTTTCTCTCCATTGTTTTAAGAAGAGTCGTGTCACTCATTTTTTCTTCTTCTGACCTGAGACAGGGTGACATGAGTGGGCATGGCATGAGGGACATGAGTTGCCTTTTAGAAGTCAGTTGAGGGACATGAGTTGCCTTTTAGAAGTCAGTTCGGTTTGAAGTCTGATTGGGGAAGAACAGGTTGTAAAGTCATCTGGGGATGGGTTCTTCTATGAGAGAAACAAAAACCATGAGTACTGAAAAAATGTTGCAGCAGCTGGAACATGTCACTGTATAGAAGTTCCATCACCAGTCTTTAATATCCCCAGTTATCCGGACTGTCAACTTAACTTGTACTGTTACACTTATCCCTCCCCATAAGATACAGTTTAAAAATTTAATGTCATCTGATCTTGTAAAATCTTTTTACTAGTATGACCTCTGTGTCTCTTAGAGAAACCTTTAATTCTGTTACTCAGGGATGGATAATTGTACTAGCAAACACCAAGCCTACCTGTGTAGGTTAGGAATATCTGTAGGCCTTAAACTGAAAACTTATCCCTGTGGCAGGTCTTCTTGATAGTCTCTTTTTATAAGTATCAGGCATTCCTTTCTGAGAATTCTTCTTTGTAGCCACCAGTCTTACTTATTTTGGGAGGCAAACATAAAGTGCATACCTTAAAATTATATTATTATTATTATAATTTAAAATGCCCAGGAATGGATGTATTTTGTTCTTAACTGTCTTTGCTAAGTGTTTAAGATGAAGCAGTCAAACTGACTTTTGTTTCCATCTATTGTTAACAGTCAGCTGAGCTTTTATGGGAGTCAATTCTGGGGAAACTTGAGAGCAGATTCTCAGTTCTGCTAGTGCCATTTGCGCTAGATGGGTCCAGATCTTGCTTGACCATTTGGCTTCCCTCGGAAGCATCAGGGATGTCTCCTTTCTTTGATGACTCTCCTCTTCATAACAAATACCCTGATTGGCTTTTTGTTCTCCAGTGGTCTCATTAATCTCCCTGATCAGGAGGAGGTTATGTGGCTCAGAGTTTCAAAGCTCTTTAGAGAAGTTCCCTGTTCCCTGGATTCAGACTGACTCAGAGGGCAAAAGCCAAATATTGGTTTTCTTGGCGCTTTTCATTTAACTTTAATTTTAAATCCTAATCTTAAACATCCAGCAAATAAATTTTAACAGCCTTATATTAAGAGTACTGGGCTTTAATGTCTATAACTATATCATTATCTTTTTTATTAATTGGGATCTGTATTTTTCTGTCTGTATTGTAAGTAATGACTTATTATCTTGAATAAACCCATGTTGTGTTCTTAAAGCAACACGTTTGTAAAACAGTAACAGAGAATCTTTAGATCACTTATAAAATAATTTCAAAATAAAATTAACAAAAGTAAAAATACTTAGCTTGTGTAATAGCTACCCTGAATTTTTTGGCTGAGTTATACATTATATCCCCTGTTTGAGATCCTAGGAATATTGACCTTAAAAAAACCAACTTTTTAACATAACTTTAAAGAAATATTATCTGACCTACTGGTTTTGTAGTCATTCTCACATGTACTAAGATGGGACACAGAGCCTTATCTCAGGTAAGGCAGGGCTCTTTATAAATCTTAAGTATTTTAGTTCTAAAGATAATCTTTATTTATAAATATCATTTGACAAATTTTACATAAATTGTTTGAGGTCACATGAACATTAGCTAACACCATATGATATCACATTTAAAACATGAATTAAAGAAAGGCTGAAAGTTTTTAACCTTTACATCGATTAGGCTCTCATTAACTAAAAAATACATTTAAATTTTTCCCCAATGTAAAAAGTAACATAAAAGTTTACATATCTTATTGATATCAGGTAAATAAATCCCCAATATATTTTTTTTACCATAAAACTTCAGAGCACCAGCTTGATATAATGCTCTTTTAAAGTTTCTACCTTACAGACTTGAATACATATAAGATATGAAAACATTGATAGCATCACAATTACATTGATGTTTCTACATTAACCAAGTTTAGCTTTTAAAGCAATGGCAGTACAGTGCTCTAAAATAACAGTTCTTATTTAATCAGTTGTTTAATTTTTATGGTTGCTTGCTCTAGAGAAAATAAAACAATAAACACAACGTTATGGGTAAACTTATGTTTTAAGAAATTTCTGTCTCATTAACACATGACTGATTTTTATATTCTTATACAGACTTTAATAAAAACTTATTCAGACCTTAATAAATCAATCAGATATCTAACAAAAGTACTCATGAATGAGTAATCCCAATCAAATTTACTTTATTTATTTATCAAAATATTAGAGAAATGTATTGACAGTGTAAACCATTTTTATGTTGAAGGAAAGGTCGTAGTACCAAGGCATATTAGACATTTTGTAGATATTAATATTTTATTAGATTTTTGAACACCTAGAAAAATTTGTAAGCTTAAATTTAAAGACATTGATTTTTATCTGTTTATCCAATTTAAATTGAAACATTTAAATCACGTGAATTAAAGATCTTTGGATCTCCTATTTAAATTTGTTTTAATGAGCGCTTTTTTATGAGCGCTCCTTGTATATGTTAGTTTGTGTATCATATATATGATATACGGACATATGTATATATAGACATACAACACATAACAAAAGTGTGCACACATAATAATAGTAAAGGCCTTGTAGCTTTTCTCAGGTGAAATCTCCATTGCAATGTTTCAAAATGTCTACAGTTGGTCAAAGATAGAACTGATCTGAAAAACATTAACCTAGGTCTGTATGCTCAAATTCATGAGCTCAAAAAAAAAGTATCTAAGGAAAAAAAAAGAGTCCTAGAAAAAGTGACTGGCTAGTAATTAGTAAATACCATACAATTTACCTTTTTTTTTCCCCCTTAGGCCTCAAATCAGTCTCCTACTAAGATTGCAGGCTTCTTTCATTTACATTTCAACATAAGTCATGGCTGAGGTCTGGAAGGAGCAGGAAAAACTGCTATTCTGAGCAGACACCTCAGGCCTAAGGCATTTTAACCATAATTTTGAGGTTCGGATGTTGAAAATTATGATATAAATTTAAGATACAATTCACAAAATTTTATATCTTTACATCTTGTTTTGTCAACAGATACCATTCTATGATTTACTATCCTTGTCCAAATTAATGCACTGGTACACACAGTGATATTTTCCCAGGCTATCCAATTCAAAATTGGTGAAAAAAAGACTGTATGATTGGGAAGTTACTTGCCAACTTGGAAGTAGAGTTCATCAGTTTTCCATCCTAAGTATTTAAGTTCTCTGGCATGAATTATCTGAAATCATAAACTAAACAATTACCTAAACCCGACTTTTAACTGCAAGATTGTGCAATGCTTCAAAAACCCATTCAGATACCAGATTGTTAAAATAAAACATCATCATTTAGACACACATTCAGCTAAGATCATTCCCAAGAAACAATTTATAATATCAACACATTATTGCACATGTCTTAAAGGGCCAGATACAAAGACACAAGACAGACAGAAAGGAGGTTCAGACTATGGCTGTCAGAGAGAACCCATTAAACCAGAGCAGATAAGAGAAAAATCTCCTACACCAGTGTGCACCATAGATATCCACAGGTGGGGGGGACCACATGTTTTAACAGAGGGGCAACCTGAAATGTAAAATAAAGTGTCTCCATGGTGACTTCACTGCATTTAGTGTCCCCTTTTTCTTTTTCTCTTTTTTAACAAGACAGAGGTGGCATAATTCTTACAGTGCGGAAAGGAAGGAGGTAATTCCCTGAATCAACAGGGCTTTGGCAGCTGCTGGGAGTCCCTCAGTCCTTCCTTTTACTTACAGGATTAGCTCCTCGTGTTCAGTTCCACACCAAGCATGCTTCATCTCCTAATATTCCAGTAGACAGCTCTCACAAAGTTTCGGGGAGGAGGGGGGGTACCAAATTTGTAAATTAAAGTTCGATTCCTGAACTTGAAGCCAATTAATACCAATTTAATAATGAGGACTGAGTTTTGAGAAAAAGAAAAAGGGAGGTTTATTGCTTTGCGAACAAAGGAGAAAGACAGGGGACTCTGCCAAATGTTGTGACTCTCTTGATCTTGAGCGACAAGGGGTTTTAAAGGAGTTTCACTTGTTAACCTGGGAGATGCTCAGTTCTTAGGTCCCCAGCAAGCATTGCCCTCTGCAATGGGTGTGCTCCAGGCAGCCAGCTAGGAGCTTCTGTCATCCTGCTTAACAAAGGGGGGTAAAGTTCATCGCAGTTCCCTAAAACACAGTCCAAAGGGGTGTCAGGCTTACTCTCTTTATTACCCATTTTTACGTTCAAAATACTTAAGTTTTTACCACTGAAATCACACAACAAAACAAACAAAAACAAACAAACAATCAAAAAAATAGAAGACAAAACAAAACACAAAAAACAGAAAACCAGCGCCTAAAGAGAAAAACAGTGGAACAGTGCAACATCTTGCTATAGCTCCAGGGTAGGAGTGCGTGCGTGCCTGTGGGCCCCTCTCTACAGTTCCAGAGGAATTTCCTACAGAACAGAACAGAGGACAGAAAGATTCTCGTTACTCTCCTGGAAAGGAGTATATGTGAGCCTCCCCAGGCCACATCTCTGTCATCAGAAAAGATCTCCCTTAACAGGATATCAGATGTTATAAAGGCGCCACTTACCTATGGAGGACTCCTCCACCAGGTGCTTGCTAATAGTTTTAGTGCAGAGGTTCACTGCAGTGCTCGCCGGACTAAAGGCTCTCTTCCTAATATAGAGAAGATGGACCAAATCAGGCCTGTGTGGAGAGCTGTTTCTTGGTGCCTATGGTTGATATACCATTCTAATTTGTGAAAGTGCCACAGAAAGTAGGGTAAGCCTCCTTCTCATGGTACGCTTGAAAGCAACTGTTTGGACAAAGTGGTTGCCAAGGCAGTGACCTCATTCAGTTCCTGAAGGATGCAACCTCACCTCACTTCCTTGGTAATGGAACTCTCTGAACTTGGGATGCAGGAAGCCAGGCACACAGAGTCAGTCCCAGTCCCAGTCCTAGTGGTCTCACTTGATTCAATTTAGCAAGGACAGAGTCAGTCTTTCTTGGTACCTACTGATGTGAGGATGGCCAAATGCCAGGAGTACTCTGAAGAGGGGCCTTTCCTAAAAAAGCAGGTACTGGCTCACAGCTGGCTCCTGACCACTTCACAGAGTTGGACATGGAGTCCAGATCTGAGACAGGATAGGCCATATCTGGGGAACATAGTATGGCCCAGCAGTCAGAGGACACTCCGGATAGTGAGAGACCTATTTGGGGGAAGGAGGTGCCTTTGTGGGTGTGGATGTGTGTTTGTGGTTTTGTCCCACGTTCTGAGAATAGGTAGGAAAGTCGGTTTGTTTGGTTTGGAGTGAACTGTTTCTAGTAAGTTGTTTAACAAGGCGAGTGTTTCTATGTCTGTGTATCTCACTGTGTCCATGGTTGTAGACATTAGAAAAAGAGAATGCATCAATGGATGTTTCCTGTCTAGTAGAAAGTTTCCCAGCATTCATCCTGCCCAATTTATGAATGCACTAGGGCTTGCCATATCGATGGGCAACACCTGCTATCTTCCTAAGTTCCTGTTTTCTTCCTGAAATCTAGCCACTCTCCAAAATAGGCTCATGCTTTTGAGTCCACGATATGTACCACCTCCAAGCACTGTGACATGGACATGTACTGGATAGCTGAAGGGAATGACAAGCATCTCAGAACACTCAGATATCAATGTGACCAGGAAAGTCTCAGTGGAGAACCCCTGCAATGGGCCTTTTGATTGCCTATTTTTCTGTTGCCCTGAATGTCAGTAAGTTCTTTGCCTGAGGCCACGCCTTTGTGAATCCTGAAGAAAACAGTTTTCAAACGGAAATGAATGGGCATCACCTGTGGCTCTTTGCTTAATTGCTTTGTAAAGGGATGTGTCTGAATCAGCCTCTTGGTCCTGTGTGAGCCTGTGGCTTAGATTCTCAGCACCTAATGGATCTAAAGAACGATCCCATGTGTGGATCCAAAATCAAAATGGCCAAAAATCAGTCACTGTGGATGAAGTCCCTCACATTCCTCTGTAAGGTTCCTTACCTACATCAAGTGAGAATAGGGATCCTTTGGGTCAAATGAGTTCTTCAAAGACCTGCAGATGCTAGCCCATAGGTTCTTGGGTTTTCTTATGAATCCAATTCAAATAATGAATCTAAACCCCACAGTCAGTAGGCCTCAAATTGGAGAACAGAGCTGTATTAATGGCAGACCTGTTTGATAACTCCTGGTTCACAGGGAGGGTGTCCAGGCCACCCTGACTATTGGCAAATGAGGGGAAAGGGAGCTTATTTGGAACACTGTCTTGTGCTGCGCCTCTCATGGAATCCTCTTGCCAGAAGTTATGGTGAGTGTCTATATGGAAGAAGATGAGTGGCATGTGGGAGTGTCTTGGTTTTAATTGTGGTCATTTGTGTGGCGGTTGGAAGAGATAATTGGGTCCACCTTGGCTTGAACTTTGGTGTGATTCCCCTTAGAGTCTGTGTTTTGGAATTGACCTCCGAGAATGTATAAGGTCCTATGCCATTGTATATCCATATTTCTGGGACATCACTACAGAATGTAATTCAACGCTAAGTATACCAATCAAGAGCCCAATGAACTTCTGGGCTTCAAATCTTACCTATATTTCTGTTTTCATACTTATATTGAAAGGTTAATAAAATAGGTACTTGTCACTTCTTGATTTTCTGTATGCTTAACAAAACACTGTTGAAATCTTGAGAACTGTTTGCTATTCTTTTTCCCAGAATGTGCTGTCCCCAACTGCCAAACTGCAGAATGTACTCGGTCAACCAGTTGCACGCAAACCGCCCACTCGCCCTTACCCATCAATAAACTTCCCTCCCTGCCCTCTCCAAGGAAAATATATAAGCACTTCTTAAGCTGTTCTCAGGGCTCTCTGCTCTATTCAAGAGAGCTCTGAGCCCTTGCATGCCGGACTCCCAATAAAGCCTTTGCTGTTGCATGAGACAGTCTCTTGGTGGTCTCTTCAACCGACCCTCGCCCAATCTTTACATCTCGTGGCCCCAGTGAGATCCGGCAGCCGCAGATGAAAGACCCCCAACGGGCTCCTCTGGGGGTAAATAAGGCCCCTCTTTCTGGTTTCAGGATTCAGGTTAGGGTTTCACAAAATGGCTATTGGTAAAGAGCGTGAGCTCTCTCCCACGGTGACTGACACACATGTCACAGAGCCACAGGCCATGTCCCTGGGGGATGAACTCATGAAATAGAGGAACAATAGTCTCCTTGATTCAGTGATATTTTGTTTCGGATTCGGTATTGCCAGCCCATCATGTTTTGCCGGCTACTCAGTCCTGGTCTCAGTATTGGACGTCCATTGCCTGTCTTTATTGTCTTGTCTTGTCTGTGTCATGTGTCATTGCTTTTATTGTCTGTGTATATTTCATTATGGGACAGAGCACTTCAATGCCTCTGTTCCTGACCCTTGATCACTAGACCAAAGTCTGCTTAAGGGCTCAGAATCTTTCTTTTTCAGTAAAATGCCGGATCTGGCAGATTCTGTGTCTCAGAATGACCCACCTTTGTAGTCGGATGGCCCCTAGAAGGATCTTTCTACTTCGCACTAATTTGAAAAGTTCGAGATATTGTCTTTTAGCAGGGGCCACATAGACATCCAGATCAACAGCCATATATCTTAACTTGTCAGGACCTTACAAATCTCCTCCTCCAAGGATGAAGCCTTTCCTTGTCCCTGCACCCGCTCCTACTCCTTCCCCCACGATTCTATCTCTTTAACTCTCTGCTCCTCCTCTTGCACCCTCTGTTCTCCATGAGTCTCAAGACTCGACTGGACTCTCCTCCCCCTCCTTATCCTCTGCCTTCATCCCCCAACTCCCAACACCCTCTAAGTGATTCCCCTGCTGCTGACTCAGCCTCTCCACCATTCAAAGAAGCTAGGATGGCCCAGCACCATCCAGATGACTGTCCCGTGGCACACAGAGCCCCTCCTTCCCTGGAGGAAGCTGGCCCGGCTAAAAGAACTCAGAGAACTCGCCAACGTTTTTACACCTGCCTACTTGGGCTAACTGCCAACAACTCCTAGGGACTTTCTTTATGAGAGAGGAATAAGAGAAAAACCTCCAAGAAACTAAAAAAAAAATCCTCGGACCTGATTGGCGACCAACACAACTTCCAAACATAATCAAAGCCAGCTTACCCTTAAACCAAACCAACTGGAACCCCAACACCTTTGAAGATAAAGAGCATCTGTCCAATTATTGCCTGGCTCTAATAGCGGGTCTCCAAGGGGCTACTAGGTGACCAACTAATTTGGCCATGGTAAGAGAAATTATTCAAAGGCCTGATGAATCTCCCTCTTTGTTTCTAGTAAGAATTATGGAGGCATATAAGAGATATACTCCTTTCGATCCTCAGGCAGCGGATCAAAATTCATCTGTAACGATGGCCTTAATTGGGCAAGCTGCCATGGATATTAAAAAAATTTAAAAGAGAGATTTAGTCAGAGAAGCCGAGAAAATATACTATAAGAGAGAAACAGGGAGAAACAAAGGGAGCAAAGGAATGATGAGAGAAGCAAAAGACAGACTAAGGGATTGACCAAGATCCTGGTCACAACAAGAAAGAGGCCAGAAATTAAGACGTAAGGTGACAGGAAGGGATACCTGGGGCCATGCCAGAGGCCACCCCTGGCCTCAGATCAATGTGCCTACTGTAAAAAAAAAAGGTTACTGGGCCAAAGAGTGCCCTATAAAGAGACAGCCACGCCAGCCAGCCATTCTGACTCTGGAGCATGACTAAAAAAGTTGGGGCTCAGATCACTTCCCCTAGCTCAGGGTAACTTTTGAAGTGTAGCGGACCCCAGAAAACTTTGAAATGAAAACAGGAGCAGTATACTCAGCCCTTAAGGCCCCATTGGGCCCTCTATCAAATAAAAGGTCTGTAGTTCAAAGAACTAATGGCAGTAAATATCGGGCTTAGACTACTAAGAGGACCATGGACCTTGGGAAAGGAAAAATCTATCACTCCTTCCTAGTAATCCAGGAATGCCTGGACCCATTGATGGGCAGAGATCTGCTCACCAAGCTCTTGGCCTAAATAACTTTTAACCCTGAAGGCCCCCAAATGAAATTTCTAAATTCTTCAGTAAAAACTCCTATAGTCACGGCTTTAACTATATTAGTAGAAGATGAACATCCACTCTTCAAACCCCCCAAGACTGATCAAACAGGCAAGCTACACCAGAAATGGATAACAGATTACGCAGATGCCTGGGCAAAAACTGCTGGGTTAGGCCTGGCCGTGAAACAACCTCCAATAACAGTGCAGTTAAAAACCTCAGCCTCCCCAATCAATGTCAAATAATATCCTCTAAGCAAAAAAAGCTAAAGATGAGATAAGGCCCCATATTCAGAAATATCTGGACTTAGGGCTCCTAAGGCCCTGTCAATTGGACTGGAACACTCCCCTGCTACTAGAAAAAAAAGCCAGGAACCGGGGACTATTGTCCTGTTAAAGACCTAAGAGAGATCAACAACAGAGTGCAGGACATTCACCACACGGTACCTAATCCGTACAATCTGCTTAGCACTCTGAACCCTGAGCGGAAATGGTATACTGTTCTGGACTTAAAAGATGCTTTCTTTTGCTTGCCTCTGCATAAAGATAGTCAGTTGCTGTTTGCTTTTGTGTGGGTAGACCCAGAAACCTGAACGTCTGGTCAACTAACTTTGACTAGACTCCCACTGGGGTTCAAAAACTCCCCCACTCTCTTTGATGAAGCCCTCCACAGAGATCTCAGCAATTTCAAAACTATGCACCGCAAATCACCCAGCTTCAATACGTGAATGACCTGCTACTGGCAGCCAACACCAAGGAAAACTGTGAGTCTGGGACCCAAGCACTATTATATGAGCTTGCTCAACTTGGGTATAGAGTTTCGGCCAAAAAAGCCCAAATTTGCTAGCATGAAGTAATCTTCCTGGGCTGTTACCTTAGGGGCAGTAAACGATGGCTCACTGAGCCCAGAAAACAAACCATTGTGTAGATACCACCCCCATCTAACAGGAGACAACTCAGAGAGTTTCTTGGGACTGCTGGCTTTTGCAGGTTATGGATACCTGGGTTTGCGTCTTTAGCTGCTCCTTTATACCCGGTGTTAATGGGAGATGCCCAATTCCAATGGACCCCTGATCACCAGGAAGTTTTTGATAACATCTATGGACACTGACACTGAACGCCTCAACTTCACTGAGCTCAGGCTGCAATTACAGAAAGCCCTACACTACGTTAAAAATGTACACCAACTCACTCACCTTGGTTCAATGAAACTGCAGGCATTCCTGTAGGATTAAGAACAGAGTTTTCCACTAACCGACTCACAGCGAAAGGAAATAACTGAACGGGTAACAAAAGCCTGTCGAGTCCGTCAATTGGTTAATGCTTACCCTTCCAGTTTCCTAGAGGAAAGCACCTACGAGGAACCAGAAAATGACAATTTTGGGAAGTGGACAATAGTGAAATTAAGCCAGCAACGTATGGACTTAAATATCTCCTAGTCTTTGTAGATACATTTTCAGGATGGACTGAAGCCTTACACACAAACACACACACACACACACACACACACACACACACACACACAAAAACAACCAAACTGCACAAATGGTTTTCAAAAAGATCCTGAAAGATATTTCTCCAAGATACGGTCTGCCTAAGGCAATAGGGTCTGATAATGGACTGGTGTTCATGGCTCAGGAAAGTCAGGTGTTCACTGGGACTCTGTGGATTAATTTGAAGTTACATTATGCTTATATACCCCAGAGCTCAGGACAGGTAGAAAAAATAAATAGAACCATTAAAGAGACCTTAACGAAATTAAGCTTAGAGCCCGGCATAAAAGATTGGATTATGCTCCTGCCTTATGCACTGTTTCATGCGAGAAATACTCCCTCTCTTTCTTTGTGTAACCTCACCCCCTATGAAATTCTCTATGATGCCCATCATCCAGTAAGGAACCTAACCCCAACTCTAAGGCCTAACAATCACTTCCACACGCCCTTGATTGACAGACTTAAAGTCATTGAAAGAACTCAGCGATACCTGTGGAAACAGCTGGCCACTGCCTACCAACCTTGGGAGGAGGGGACTCTAAGTCAATATCAAGTAAGAGACTTCGTCTACATAAGACAACATCAGGTGTCATCCCTGGAACCCCACTGGAAAGGAACATACCAGGTGCTACTTATAAAACCTAAAGCGGTAAAAGTAGACGGAATCACTTTTTGGATCCATGCCTCTCATCTCAAGCCTTCGCTCTGTCCAGATTCTTGTTGGAAACTGGAAAAGCCTGCTAACCATTTCAAATTGCGTATTCGCTATGTGGATAAGACTATAGACTCTCCCCTTGGCCACCAGTAGTTCTAACCCTCATCATTCCGTTCAGCAGCAATGGCTGATCACAAATCCTACTAGACAAGAAGTATGGTCTATCTCGCATACAGCCCCCTTAGAGACCTGGTGGCCATCTATCCACCCAGACATTTGTCAGCTCGGTATAGGTCTTTCCTATTGAGATATCCCTGATGAAGAGGATCCCACTAAAATTCCATTAAATCTCTTCTGTACCATAGATAATGGAAACAAACATTATGGATGCAGGGACACGCGAGACACATTCAGGTTGGCTAGCCTAGATTACTATGTTTGCCTAGCGGACTATCAAAGGCACAAACAGCCACGGCTGTGTCGGGGAGAAGCCAACTTCTTGTGTAAGTCAAGTGAATGTGAGCATACAGGGGATGCCTGGTGGAACCCAAACTCCTCATCAAATTCAGTACACAGCATTGGCCATATTACCAATTAGACAACCAAATACTATGGCCCCCAGAGGGTTCTCTAGATCTTCAAATTCTGTGTGACATTTTTAACTTTGGCAAGTTCTCAAAAGGGGGAAATTTCCCTATGTGGAATCCTTTTCCCTCCTTTGCTCACATCCTGTACTATGCTTCTCCAATAGTTCCTCACCCTCAGCCTTCTGCTCTAGACTCTCTGCTATCACTCCCATCTTAGCAACCTGATTTCTCCTCTCCAATTACTAAATCAAAAACCCAAACCTCCGCTGGTTCTCAGAACATTGCCCCCTTGCTGAGGTAGCAGGTACCAAGGTACCCCTTCACCCACTCACTCCTCTCTTTTCCAGTCAGTGCCTGCACTAGGTCCCAGCAAGTCCTCTAGCAAGCTAACCCAAAGCTCAAACCAGCTGATAAGAGGCCTCAGACCCCTATACAAGATGTAATGAAAATGGCCTTTAAAGTTGCTTTGTCATCACTGAAAACAGGTTTCTAAGAATTTAAAGTCCCTCAAAGGCTTTTTGGAATATTTACTCCCATCTTCCCCTCTGCTCTACCTGTTCTACTGCTCAAGTTTTGTTTTAGGAAAATCCCAAACCCCTTTCCCATTTTTCTTTTACATCTCTCTTTCCTCATTCTTAGATCCACGGAGCTGCTCTCAGCCTCGACTACCCCGTCTTCCCCCTCTGTACTAGGTCCATAGAAATGTCTTAAATGACCTTCTCCAGAAGTCTTCACCAAGGCTTACTTTAGGTCTTTCAGCAAAAGAGTCCCTCTGAAAGAGTTCAATGTACATAAACTTGCACTTTTCGTGTTGCCCTGTTCTACTTGACCACTGGCTGGAAAAATCACCACCCCTAAGCTAGACACCTCCTTACCAGTTTTTCACAAAATATGTGAACAAGGCCTCTGGCCTTGAGCTAGGGCTTCACCGAGATGGCTACATTTCTAAGATAAAAATGTTAGCAACTGGGCTCCATGGTGACAGCTGGCAGGGAGAAAAAAAAGAGACAAAAAAGCTCTCCCCTTCCAAGGTGTCCTTGAAAAGTTAACTTGCCCAGAACAGAGGAAAAAAAAACAGAAACAAAAACTAATTTTTGTCAATTTCTGCAGACTGTGAACTTCTGAGCCCCTTCCCTTACATGTTGGGTACAAACTCTAAAACTACCAAAACTTGGGTTTCAGGGGATTAATTGATTACAAAAGAAGCAATGCCCTCTAAATCCGGATGCAACCAAATAAGAATGTTTTCCTCACTTTGGTGCTATCTTAGGTGCATTTTCTTGTCCATCCATAAAACAGTATAATTCTATACACTTTAACATTATTTATGTTTTCATAAAATGGTCAATAGATGTGATTAATTATGTAATGATGTAGATGTTTTTCAGAGTGCTCTATCATGACGCAGGTTCATTTAAAGTTCAAATAGGGGGGCATACAACCCTGTTCCACCGGGAATCTGTATCCCTCACTTTAGCCATCCTATTAGGAATAATAATTGCTGAAGGCTTGGGCACAGGAAGAACTGCCCTAGTCCATGAGACACAACAAAGACACAATTAGAAGCAGAAATAGACCAAAGCTTAAAGACATTAAAAACCGACATCACAGCTTTACAGGAATTTTAACCTCTCTCTCTCTGAAGTTGTTTTATAGAGCAGGCGAGTGTTGGACCTCCTCTTCATGAGAGAAAGGTGCCTTTTTGCTTGCATTGAGGGAAGAATGTTGTTTTTATGCCGACAATACTGGAGTTGTAAAAGAATCAATGAGTAAATTAAGAAAACGACTTGAAGAGCGTCTAAGAGAGACAGAGGCCCCAGAAGGAAGGTTTGAGTCTTTGTTCACATAGTCAACCTGGTTAACTACGCTTTTATCTGCCAGGGCCGTTCCATTAATAATCCTCATATTATTGCTAACGGTAGGACCCTGTTTGCTCAACCGTGTAGTTTCCTTTCTAAACCAAATCGAACATGTTATTAAACCTAACCATACACTGTTCTCTCAATCTAATTTTACAGAAAAGTGGGGACAGAGTTGGTCTTAAAATACAGGAATATAGAGGATCTTCCACCTGCTGAGAAACTCAAGGGTCCATGCAGAAATGATCCCTGGAGAAGATGTAGGCAACTATGAAGGACCTGAGAGAGCAGAAGTCTTCCATGGCAAACAACCTGCTCAGGATGAAGGGATGTGTCTGAATCAGCCACGCTCTTCTTAATGTATAGAAGATGGACCAAAGCAGGCATGTGTTGAGCTGCTCCTGCATGCCTATGGTTGACATACCACTCTAACTGGTGAAAGTGTCACAGGAAGTAGGGGCAGCCTCCTTCTCATGGGAACCTTGGAAGCAACTGTTAGGACAAAGTTGTTGCCAAGGCAGTGACCTCATTCAGTTGCTAAAGGAAGTGACCTCACCTAACTTCCTTGGTGATGGAACTCTCTGAACTTGGAATCCAGGAATCCAGGCACCAAGAGCCAGTCCCAGTCCCAGTCCCAGTGGTCAAACTTATTTTGATTTACCAAGGACAGACTCAGTCTTTCTTGGAACCTACTGATGTGAGGATGGCCAAATGCAAGTAAAGCTATGAATAGGGGCCTTTCCTGAGAAAGCAGGCAGTGGCTCACCACTGGCTCCTGACAACTTCACAGAGTTGGCCAAGGAGACCAGATTTGAGACAGAACAGGCCATTTCCAGAGAACATAGTATGGCCAACCAGTCAGAGGACACTCCAGATAGTCACAGACCTACATGGGGGAAGGAGGTGCCTTTGTGGTGTGGGTGTGGGTTTGTGGTTTTGTCTCATGTTCTGAGAATAGGTATGAAAGGCGGTTTGTTTTGTTTGGAGTGAACTGTTTCTAGTAAGTCGTTTGACAAGGTGAGTGTTTCTATGTCTATGTATCCCACTATGTCCGTGGTTGTAGACATTAGAAAAGAGAATGCATCAATGAGTATGTCCTATCTAGTAGAAAGCTTCCCAGCATTCATCCTGCCCTATTTATGAATGGACTGCAGCTTGCCTTATTGATGTGAAACACCTGCTATCTACCTAAGTTCCTGTTTTCTTCCTGAATTCTCGCCACTCTCCAGAATAGGCTCATGGTTTTGTGTTTAAGATATGTACAACCTTGAAGCTCTGTGACATGACCATGTACTGAATAGCTGAAGGGAATGGCGAGCATCTAAGAAAACTCAGATATCAGTTTGACCAAGAAAGTCTCAGTGAAGAAACCCTGCTTGGGGCCTTTTGTTTACCAATTCTTCTGTTGCCCTGAATGTCAGGAAGGTCTTTTCCTCAGTCCACCACTTTGTGAAGCCTGAAGAAAACAGTTTTCAAATGGAAATGAATGGGCATTACCTGTGGCTCTTTGCTTAATTGCTTTGGAAAGGATGTGTCTGAATCAGCCTATTTGCCTTGTGTGAGGGTGTGGCTTAGATTCTCAGCTCCTGATGGATCTAAAGAAAGATCCCATGTGTACATCCAAAACCAAAATGGCCAAAAGAGCAGTCCTTGTGGATGAAGTCTCTCGCCTCTTCTGTAACTTTCCTGACCTCCATCAAGCCAGAATAGGGATCCTTTGGGTCAAATGAGTTCTTCAAAGCCCTGCAGAGGCTAGCCCATAGTTTCTTGGGTTTTCTCAAGACTCCAATTCACATAAGGAATCCAAACTCCACAGTCAGTTGGCCTCAAATTGAAAAAGCAAAGCAGTATTAATGGGAGGCCTATTTGATCTCTCCTGGTTCACAAGAAGGGTGTCCAGGCCACCCTGACTTTAGGCAAATTAGGTGCAAGAGAGCTTATTTTGGACACGGTCTTGGGCTGTGCCCCTCATGGAAAACTTTTGCCAGAGGTCATTATGAGTGTCTATATGGAAAAAGATGAGCGCCACATTGGAGTGTTTTGTTTTAAATTGTGGTCATTTGGGTGGCGGTTGGAAGAGATGACTTGGTCCACATGTTCTTGAACTCTGGTGTGATTCCCTTAGAAACTGAGTTCTCAAACTGACCTCAGAGAAGTATTGCCATGAATAGTTATGAGATTTTATGAAGCCAGGCATGAGTGTCGCCCTTGGAAACTACGTTCTAGGCCCAGGATGGCTTTCCACAGAGCACTAGGCCTCTCAGCCAGGATACCACATGATTTTATTCTGAAAGATTTGGCACTCATAGTTGAGAGTCAAAACTCCTATGGACCTCACATTGTAGACCTCAATGGGCATAATATCATGTGATCTTTTGGCCACTCTTTGGGAAGCCTTACCTGTGAGTGTTCTCCAGAACTTTCATTGAAATGAGCTTCCTAACCATTTAATGGTTCCTGAAAGAATTGAAACTCACAGTGCCTCCAACTTCATCCTTGAAAAATGGCTAGAAAAATACCATAAAATTTTTGAAATTCCCATCACCAGGTGGCACTGGAGAACCTTTGGATGTCCTGTTACTGATCATGAATATACCAGACAGTGCCTTGATTGACTGGGTTTCATGTAAATGGTGTAGAACAGAGATGCCAGTAAGTTGGACTCTGTTGAGTAGTTGTACTAGAGCAGTGGTGGGCAGGTATGTGATAAAACATCTATAGTGGGACCATGTGGATCTTCCATTGGCTTCAAAATGGCTTGTGACTGACATGGTGCAGCCAACAGAACCTTCCATGTAAAGGCAACTTGTTATATGGAGAGTTTTCAGGACATTGTTCAGAATCAGGTTGCTATGGTCAAGGGGGCAAGCTATGTGGGATAGAATCCTGGTTCTTGTATCCTCCTGCAGAACCTGACCCACCACACATGACAGAACTCCCTCTTGCACTGAGACCCAATTGAACTCCTTGTATTTCGTGAAGCAAATACCAAACTCCCAGTGCAGCAGGAAGAAACAAAACGAAAATGGAGGATGACCATATGGCTTCAAACTGCACATGGAAAGACATTTAGCCCCCAGTGGCCACAGTTTACCTAAAAAGAGAATTTAGCACTGCTGCCTCATGTTCATTGGGAAATAAGAAAGCATGTCCTCCAGGTCTCATAGATGCAGACCAAGCTTTTATGGTCTCACTAGAAAGGAAGATAAAGCTCCTGACAACAACATATTTTTCAAGTGCCCAACCTCACAGGCAGTTTCTCAAGAAGTGTCTATGCCAGCAGACCTCCATGTTTGTGGAGGGTTTACCCTGTCCCTTACCTTTGGAAACTCCTCTGCCACTTCCAAGGTGTGGGCTCCTGAGCATATTCCATTCCAGATATTTGTTCACAGATTTTCTAAATCTTCTCCTCTAATTGTGTCTTCCTTGGGGCGAAGGTATTGTCAAGGCATTGTTCTGGATTAGAGTGGGAAGATTTTTGTGTAGCACATATTTACATACACATTGGATTCATTTTTCAATTTTCCATTTGAAATACTGAATCCTTGACACTAACCTATACCCTACTAGATTCTGACAACTAATTCTAATATAATGGAGAAAAATAACCCAAACAGAATAGAAATACTAGCACTTCAGAGGAGCCATGGTGTATAGTTGGTCTTCCCTTTTGCATGATATAGAGTAGGAGTTATAAATCTTGTCAATTTTTTGTTGAAAGAGTTCTGCATGTGTTTTTAAAGTTAACACATATGTGAATTCCTGTCTCCCTTTTTCTGTAGCCAATTCAGCACATGTATTTTTATATGAACATATAGAATCCTACCTGGTATCACACCTATATTCTTGAGAGGTGGCTAACTTGGCAGAGACAAAGTGTGAGAAGAAATCACTCCTCCTAAATGTTTTGGAACTGATAATTCAAATTATGAGTGAGCTTCTTATTTGAAAAACATTATACATAAATCCATGTTCAGTAAAATTAATATTTTTGGATCTGTGGATGATATATATTTCACGATGAATTTTAATTGGCATATATATTGCTACTTTTTAATGTCTCTGTGTGTGTTTTGTATATATATATATATATATATATATATATATATATATATATATATATACTCTCTAGATTTTTCAAAATATGAAATATATGTGTCTTATTATACACTCCCTAAATTCATTCTTGTTCATGTATGTGGTTTTATATTCAAATTTTCATAAGATTATTTTCAGAAATATTCATCCACCTGAAATACATATTTGTTTTATAGTATTGAAAACTCACTTCAGTAAATGGTGCAAACAAATCCTTATATTTTTACAGTAACTGACCCACTTTAACATCAATGCAAGTAGATTCCTATGGGACATGATGTGTATTTTGACGTTCATTTTTATACAACACTGGTACATTACTATTTCTTCAGTTTTTGTACATCATAGAATATACATTTCATCCACAACTTCATAAATTTAAAGAAATTTGTAACACATTCTATCACTTCCTGCTTCAGAACATATGTATTCCTCTTTGTTTTTGACTGGTCATTTCATGAGACTTCTTTCCAAACACATTATTTTCGATTTCCATAATCAATTTTGAAGCAAAATTCACACACTCTTTATGATGAACCACACCCGTAATATTTCCATTGGATGTATAAATGGTTGGAATGAATGTATGTATATCAACATATGATTCCCTGTGTATATTCAGATATCAATTTATTCCAATTTCTAAAGTTCGAACCAGTTATATTATTTATTCGCACTATGGTCTATTCATGCATTATCTCTATATTCATACACACATGGTACACCTATATGTACCCCCAATACTAATTTATACCTCTTCAAAATATTGCTCCAAGAAATGGTGGTAGAAATACTCATGTCACCTGATCTACATATACATTTTATCACAGTAATATTCTGGCCACAAAATGCAAAGTCACACTTACGATTGTACAAAAGCCTAAATGGAATGTGAGTATGGATTATGAAAATCACCCATGTCCAGGTTGCCTAATGCTCTCAAATGTCAATCCTATTGGTGACTACATATTTGTTTCTTCCTAAGATTATATATTCAATCTCAAGCCTGTTGAAAATATCTATTGCTATCACTCATTTTATACTTTGCCTGATTTCCTTATGTCTCTATTGATATCTGCTTTCCTACATATTTTCCCCAGTTCATCATTGTGACTGACTCTTCACATGTGCTGACATTTACATTTTTTTGTGTACCTGAAACCCTATTGCTAAAGAACTTTTTGTCCAAATCCTATACTCACACGTTTTTCTAATCTTACCAACTCTCTTCGTAATCTTACCAACTCTCCCTTTTTGAATGGATGTTCTCCTCAACATTCAATCATCTAAGGTACAAGATCCTATGCCATTGTGTATAGATTTATCTGAGACATCTGGGCAGAACATAATTCAAAGCTAACTATTCCAATCAAGGACCCAATGACCTTCTGGGCTTTAAATCTTACTGAGATTTCTGTTTTCATTCATATATTTCACCTCTATAATCTTATAAATATCGCAGGTTCCCAATACCATTATTCATCCAGCAGAATGATCCTAACCCAAATCAAAAATGTTATTAACCCTAACCATACACGATTCCCTCAATCTACCTTTATAGAAGAGCAGGGACAGAGTTGGTCTTACAATACAGGAATGTAGGAGATCTTCAACCTGCAGAGAACCTCAAAGGTCCACGCAGAAATGATCCCTGGAGAAGATATAGGCAGCTATGAAGGACCTGAGAGAGCAAAAGTCATCTTCCATGACAAACAACCAGGTAAGGATGAAGGGATGTGTCTGAAGCAGTCTCTCTCTTCTTAATCTAGAGAAGATGGACCAAACCAGGCCTGTGTGGAGAGCTGTTCCTGGGTGCCGACGGTTGATATTCCATTTTAACTTGTAAAAGTGTCATAGGAAGCAGGGGCACACTCCATTTCATGGACCCTTGGATGCAACTGTTAGGACAAAGTGGTTGCCAAGGCAGTGACTTCATTCAGTTCTAGAGAAAGTGACCTACGTCACTTTCTTGTTGATGTACCACTCTGAACTTTGGATCCAGGGAGACAGGCACCCAGAGGCAGGCCCAGTCCCAGTCCCAGTGGTCTCACATGTTTGGATTAACCAAGGACAGAGTCAGTCTTTCTTGGCAAATACTGAATTGAAGAGGGACAAATGCCAGGAAAGCTCTGAAGAGGGGCTTTTTTTTTTTTTTTTGATAAAGCAGGCAGTGGCTCACCGCTGGCTCCTGACAACATCACAGTGTTGGCCAAGGAGACCAGATCTGACATACAACAGCCCATTTCAGGGGAACATAGTATGGCCCACCAGTCAGAGGATGCTCTGGATAGTCACAGACCTACTTGGGGAAAGAAGGTGCCTTTGTGGGTGTGTTTGTGTGTTAGTGATTTTGTCTCATGTTTTAAGAATATGTAGGAAAGTCGGCTTGTTTAATTTGGAGTGGCCTGTTTCTAGTAAGTCCTTTGAGAAGGTGAGTGTTTCTGTGTATCCCACTGTGTCCGTGGTTGTAGACAATAGAAAAGAGAATGCATCAAAGGATGTGTCCTGTCTAGTAGAAATCTTTGCAGCATTCATCTTGTCCAATTTATGAATGGACTGCAGCTTACCTTATAGATGGGCAACACCTACTACCTTTCTACATTCCTGATTTCTTCCTGAATTCTGGCCACTCTCCCATAGGCTCATGGTTTTGTGTTCAAGATATGTATCTCCTCCACAATCTGGGACACGGCCATGTAGTGGATAGCTGAAGGGAATGGTGAGTATCTCAGAAAACTCAGATATCAGTGTGACCAGGAAAGTCTCAGTGGAGAAACTCTGCTTTGGGAATTTGCTTTCCTATTGTTCTGTTGCCCTGAATGTAAGGAAGGTCTTTGCCTAAGGCCACACCTTTCGAAAGCCTGAAAAAATCAGTTTTCAAATGGAAATAAATGGGCATCACCTGAGGATCTTTGCTAAATTGCTTTGCAAAGGGATATGTCTGAATCCGCCTCTTAGTGCAGTGTGAGTCCATGGCTCAGATTCTCAGCAGCTGATGGATCTAAAGAAAGATCCCATGAGTGCATCCAATTCCAAAATGGCCAAAAGAGCAATCATTGTTGATGAAGTCTCTTGCTTTCCTCTGTAAGGTTCCTGATCTCCATCAAGTCAGAAGAGGGATCCTTTGGGTCAACTGAGTTCTTCAAGCCCTGCAGAGGCTAGCCCATAGGTGCTTGGGTTTTCTCATGACTCCAAATCACATAAAGAATCTATACCTGACAGTCAGTATGCCTCAAATTGGAGAAGCGGAACAGTATTAATGGCAGGCATCTTTGATCAGCCCTGGTTCACAGGAACGGTGTCCAGAAACACTGACTTTAGACAAATGAAGGGCAAGGGAGCTTATTTTGACATTGTCTTGTGCTGTGTGCCTCATGGAAACTTCCAGCCAAGGTTATGATTAGTGTCTATATGAAAGAAGATGAGGGGCATGTGTGAGTGTTTTGGTTTTAATTCTGGTCATTTGTGTGGCCGTTGGAAGAGATGACTGGGTCACCAGGGATTGAACTCTGGTGTGTTTCCCCTTAGAGACTGAGTTCTGAAACTGACCTCAGAGAAGTATTGCCATGAATTGTGTTGGGATTTTAGGAGGCCACGCATGAGAGTCGCCCTTGGAACCTGAGATCTAGGACCAGGGTGGCTTTCCACAAAGAACTGGGAATCTCAGCCTGGATATCACATGATTTTATTCTGAAAGACTTTGCAGCCATAGTAGAGAGTCAAAACACATAGGACCTCACATTGTAGACCTCAATGGTCCTGGCTTCAAGTGACCTTTTTTCCACTTTTTGGAAAGCCTTGCCTGTGAGAGTTCTCCAGAATTTTCTTTGAATTGAGCTTTATCAACATTTAATGGTTTCTGAATAACTGAAATTCACAGTGCATCCAATGTCATCCTTGAAAAATGGCTAGATAAATACCATGAAATTTTTGAAATTCCCATGACCCGGTGGCACTCAAGAAACATTGGATCTCCTATTGCTTATCATGAGTGTACCAGAGAGTGCCTTGATTGACAGGGTTTTCTGAAAATTGTTTAGAACAGACATGCCAGTAATTTGTAGCCTGCTGAGTAGTGGGCGTAGAGCAGTGGTGGGCAGGTGTGTGATAAAGTATCATGGTGGGTCCATGTGGATCTGCCATTTACTTCCAAATGGCTTGTGACTGACATAGTGCAGACTTCAGACCCTTATATGTAATGGCATCTTGTTATATGGCGAGGTTTCAGGGCAATGTTCAGAATCAGGTTGCTATGAACAAGGGGGCAATCTTTGAGAGATAGAAACCTGGTTTGTGCATTTTCTTGCAGACCATAACCCACCACACGTGACAGAACTCTCTCCAGCACTGTTTCCCAGTTGAACTCCTTGTATTTCGTGAAGCATGTACCAAACTGCAAGTGCAGCAGTAAGAAACACCACGAAAATTGGAGGATGACCAAATGGTTTCACAGTCCACACGGGGAGAAAATAAACCCCCAGGGGCCACAGTTTATCTACAAAGAGAGAATTCAGCACTGCTGCCTCATGTTCATTGGAAAATAAGAAACTTTGTCCTCCAGGTCACATAGATGCAGACCCAGCTTTGAGGGTATCACTACAAAGGAAGCTTAATTCCTGACAAAAACCTATATATCAGTGCCCAACCTCTGTGGCAGTTTCTCAAAAAGATTTAGGCATGCAGAGCTCCATGCTTGTGGAGTGTGTACCCTGTCCTTACTTTTGAAAACTCCTATACCACCTCCAAGTTTGTGCACTCCTGAGCATTTTCCATTACAGAAATGTAATCACAGATTTTGCAACTTTTCTTCTCTAATTGTGTCTTACTTGGGGCGAAGATAATTTCAAGGCATTGTTCTGGATGAGAGTCGGAAGATTTGTTTTAGCACATATTTGCATACACATTCAATTAATTTTCCTATTTTTCCATTCGCAATTCTGAATCCCTGACACTAACCCATATTCTAATAGACTCCGACTACTAATCCTAATATGAAGGAGAAAAATAACCCAAACAGTACGTAAATACATGCAGTTCAGGGTTGGACTTGCCTTTTGCATGATAAAGGGTAGGTATTATGAATCTAGTCAATTTTTAATTGAAATAGTTCTCCATGTGTTTTTAAAGTTAACAAATATGTGAATTACTGTCTCTCATTTTCTGGAGCCTATTCAGCACATGTATTTTTATATGCACAAATAGAATCCTACATGGTATCAAACGTACATTCTTTTGAGTTACATGACTTGGCAGATACAAATTGTGAGAAGTGATCACTCGTCCTAAACGCTGTTAGAACTGAAAATTCAACCTATGGGTGAGCTTCCCAGTGGAACAACATTATACATAAACCCATGTTCAGTAAAATGAATGTTTTTGCATCTTTATGATCTATATTTCATGATGAATTTCGATTGGCATATATATTGCTACTTTTTAATTTCTGTGTTTGTGTGTGTGTGTGTCCATATATGTGTATATATCTATCTATATCTATCTATCTATATATATATATATATATATATATATATATATATATATATACTGTCCAGTTTTTTAAAAATATGAAAAATATGTGTCTTATATACACTCCCTAAATTCATTCATGTTCATGGATGTGGATTAATAATCAACTTTTCACAAGATTATTCTTAGAAATACTCATACACCTGAAATACATAGTTGTTTCCTAGTACTGAGAACTAACTTCAGTGAAAGGTGCATACAAATTCTAATATGTCTGCATTAACTGACCCAGTTTAACATCAATGCATGTTGGTTCCTATGGGACATGATGTGTATTTTGACGTTAATTTTTATTCCACACTGGTACATTACTATTTCTTCAGTTTATGCACATCATAGGATATATATTTCATTCACTAGTTAGCAAATTTATAGGCATTTGTTTCACTTTTAGTCACTTCCTGCTCCAGAACACATGTATTACTCTATGTTTCTTGACTGGTCTATTCATGAGACTTTTTTTCCAAATATATTGTTTCCTATTTCCATATCAATTTTGAAGAAAAACTCACACACCCTTCATGATTAACCATAACCATAAGATAATCATTAGATATATAACTGGTTGGAATTAATGATTGTATATCAATATAACATTTCTTATATATTTTCAGATATCCATTCAATCCATTATTTAAAGTGGATCCAGTTATATTATTTATTCTCAGTATGGTCTATTCATGCATTATGTCTATATTAATAGAAGCAGGGTACACCTATTTCTACCCCCATACTAATTTATAAATCTTCAAAATATTGCTCTCAGAAATGGTGGAAGAAATACTCATGTCACCTCATCTACATACACATTTTATCACAGAAATATTCCGGACACAAAAAGCAAAGATCACACTTACAATTGTACCAAAGCCTAAATGGAAAGATAGCATGCATTACTAAAAACATCCATGTGCAGGTTGCTTAATGCTCTCAAATATCAATCCTATTGGTGACTACATATTTGTTTCTTCCTAAGATTATATATTCAACTTCAAACCTGTTGAAAATGTCTAACCCTATCACACACTTTATACTTTGCTTGATTTCCTAATATCTCTATTGATATCTGCTTTCCTACATGTTTTCCCCAGTTCATCATTGTGACTGACTCTTCACATGTGCTGACGTTTGCATACACTCTCTACCCGAAACCCTATTGCTGAAGAACTTTTGGTCCAAATCCTATACTCACTCTTCTTTCTAAACCTACCAACTTCCTTCCTAATCCTACCGAATATCGGTTTTTGACTGGATGTTCTCTTCAGCATTCAATCATCCAAGGTACAAGTTCCAATGTATATTGATTTATCTGAGACATCTGTGCAGCACATTACTCAAAGTTAGGTATCCCACTCAAGTCCCCAATGCCCTTCTGGGCTTCAAATCTTACCTAGATTTCTGCTTTCATACTTACATTTCACATGTATACTCTTGTAAATATCACAGGTTGCCAATACCATTATTCATCCTGCAGAATGATTCGTAACCCAAATCGAACATGTTATTAACCCTAACCATACACTGTTCCCTCAATATAACTAACTTAAGAGCAGCGATAGAGTGGGTCTTACAATATAGGAATGTAGAAGATCTTCCACCTGCTGAGAACCTCAAAGATCCATGAAGAAATGATCCTTGGAGAATATGTAGGCAGCTATGTAGGACCTGAGAGAGCAATAGTCATCTTCCATGGCAAACAACCTGGTCAGGATGAATTGATGTGTCTGAGTCAGCCTCTCTCTTCTTAATGTAGAGAAGATGGACCAAACCAGGCCTCTGTGGAGAGCTGTTCCAGGGTGCCTATGGTTGATATATCATTCTAACTTCTGAATGTGTCACAGGATGTTGGGGCAGCCTCTATCTCATGGGAACCTTGGAAGCAACTGTTAGGACAAAGTGGTTACCAAGGCAGTGACCATATTCAGTTCCTGAAAGAAGTGACCTCACTTCACTTCCTTGGTGATGGAATTCTCTGAACTTGGGATCCAGGAAGCCAGGCACCAAGAGCCAGTCCCACTCCAGACCCAGTGGGCTAACTTGTTTGCTTTTCCCAAAGACATATTCAGTCTTTCTTGGTACCTGCTGATATGAGGATGGCCAAATGCCAGCAGAGCTCTGAAGAGGGGCCTTTCCTGAGAAAGCAGGTAGTGGCTCACCGCTGGCTCCTTACAACTTCACAGAGTTGGACAAGGAGACCAGATGTGAAACAGGACAGGCCATTTTGGGGGAACATAATATGGCCCACCAGTCAGAAGACACTTCGGATAGTCACAGACCTATTTAGGGGAAGAAAGTGCCTTTGCCGTTGTAGGTGTGAGTTTGTGGTTTTTTCTCATGTTCTGAGAATAGGTAGGAAAGGTGGTTTGTTTGGTTTGGAGTGGACTGTTTCTAGTAAGTCGTTTGACATTGTGAGTGTTTCTATGTCTGTGTATCCCACTGTATCCATGGTTGTAGACATTAGAAAACAGAATGCATCAATGGATGTGTTGTCTCTAGTTGAAAGCTTCCGCGATTCATACTGCGCAATTGATGAATGGACTGCAGCTTGCCTTATGGATGGGCAACATCTATTATCTTCTAAAGTTCCATTTTTCTTCGTGAATTCTGGCCACTCTCCAGAATAGACTCATGGTTTTGTTTCCCAGATATGTAACACCACAAGGCTCTGTGACATGGCCATGTTCTGGATAGCTGAAGGGAATGAGAGCATCTCAGAAAACTCAGATATCAGTGTGACCAGTAAAGTCTCAGTGGAGAAAGCCTTCTTTGGGGCATTTGCTTAATTCTATTTCTATTACCCTTAATGTCAGAAAGGTCTTTGCCTCAGGCCACCCCTTTGTGTAGCCTGAAGAACACTGTTTTCATATGGAAATGAATGGACACCACCTGTGGCTCTTTGCTTAATTGCTTTGGAATGGGATGTGTCTGAATCAGCCTCTTGTCCTTGTATGAGGTTGTGGCTTAGATTCTCAGCACCTGATGGATTTAAAGAAAGATCCCATGTGCTTTCAAAACTAAAATGTCCCAAAGAGCAGTCATTGTGGATGAATATTTTTGCCTTCTTGTTTTAGGTTCCTGAACTCCATCAAGTGAGAATAGGGATCATTTGGGTCAAATGAGTTCTTGAAATCCATGCAGAGGCTACCCCATATGTGCTTGGGTTTTCTCATGACTCCAAATCACATAAAGAATTATACCCTACAGCCAGTAGGCTGAAATTGGAGAAGTGGAACACTTTAACAGCAGGAATATTTGATCACTCCTGGTTCACAGGAAGAGTGTCCAGGCCACCATGATTTTAGGCAAATAAGGGGCAAGTGAGCTTATTTTGGACACTACCTTGGGCTCATAGAAACCTCCAGCTAGAGGTTATGAGGAGTGTCTACATGGAAGAAAATGATGGGCCTGTGGGAGTGTTTTGATTTTAATTGTGGTAATTTTTGTGGCTGTTGGAAGGGATGACTGGATCCACCTGGGCTTGAACTCTGGTGTGATTCCCCTTAGAGACTGCATTCTGGAATTGACCTCAGAGAAGTATTGCCATGAATTGTGTTGGGATTTTAGGAGGACACACATAAGACTCACTCTTGGAAACTGAGATCTATGCCCAGGGTTGCTTTCCACAGAGGCCTTGGAATCTCAGCCAGGATATCACATGATTTTATTATGAAAGACATGGCAGCCATAGATGAGAGTCAAAACACACATGGACCTTACATTGTAGACGTCAATTGGCCTGGCTTTATGTGACCATTTGGTAATTCTTTGAGAAGCTTTGACTGTGAGAGTTCTCTAGAGCTTTCATTGAAATGAACTTTCTCAACACTTAATGGTTCCTGAATGAATTGAGACGCACAGTGCCTCTAACTTCATTTTTGAAAAATTGCTAAATAAATACCATGAAATTTTTGAAATTCCCATGACCAGGTGGAACTGCAGAAAATTTGATGTCCTGTTGCTTATCATGTGTATACCAGACAGTGCCTTGTTTGACTGGGTTTCATGAAAATGATGTAGAACACGAGATGCCAGTAATTTGGAGCCTTCTGAGTAGTGCGCATAGAACAGTGGTGGGAAGGAGTGTGATAAAACATCATGGAGGGGCTATGTGGATCTGCCATTGGCTTCCAAATGGCTTGTGACTGATATAGTGCAGACATGAGACCCTTATATGTAAAGACATCCTGTTATATCGAGAGTTTTAAGGGCAATGTTCAGAATAAGGTTGCTATGGTTATTGGGGAAAGCTCTGTGTGATAGAAGCCTGGTTGGTGCATTCTCCTGCAGACCCTGACCCACCACAAGTGACAGAACTCCCTCCAGCACTGTATCCCAGATGAACTTCTTATATTTTGTGAAGCAAATACCAAATTCCCAGTGCAGCAGCAAAAAACACCATGAAAAGTGGAGGATGACCAAATGTCTTCACAGTCCCCACTTGGAGACACTTAGCCTCCAGTGGCCACAGTTTACCTACAAAGAGAGAATTGAGCACTGCTGCCTCATGTTCATTGGAATATAAGAAACCATCTCTTCCCGGTAACATAGATGCAGACCCAGGTTTGATGGTCTCACTACAAAGGAAGCTAAAGCTCATGACAGCAACATATATTTCAGGATCCCAACCTCAGAGGCCATTTCCCAAGAATTCTTAGGCCAGCAGAGCTCCTTGTTTGTGGAGTGTTTACCCTTTCCTTTACTTTTGGAAACTCCTCTACCACCTCCAAGGTTGTGAACTCCCGAGCATATTCCATTCCATATATGTATTCCTAGATTTTTACACTTTTCTACTCTAATTGTGTCTTACTTGGGGCAAAGGTATTGTCAAGGCATTGCTCTGGATGTGAGTGGGAAGATTTTTGTGTAGCACATATTTACATACACATTGGATTCATTTTCCAATTTTCCATTTGAAATACTTAACCCCTGACACTAACCCGTACCCTACTAGTCTCTGACTAATAATCCTAAAATGATGGTGAAAAATAACCCAAAAAGAATAGAAATACAAGCATTTCAGAGGAGGCATGGTGTATAGTTGGAATTGCCTTTTGCATTATATAATGTAGGAGTTTTAAATCTAGTCAATTTTTTTGTTGAAATAGTTCTACATGTGTTTTTAAAATTAACAAATATGTGAATCCCTGTCTCCCTTTCTCTGTAGCCTATTCAGCACATGTATTTTTATATGCACATATAGAATCCTACCTGATATCACTTGTACACACATGTGAGGTGGCTGAATTGGCAGATGCAAATTGTGAGAAGAGATCACTCCTCCTAAACGCTGTTGGAACTGAAAATTCAACCTACGGGTGAGCTTCCTAGTTGAATAACATTATACATAAATCCATGTTCAGTAAAATGAATATTTTTCGATCTTTGGATTATATATATTTCATGATGAATTTCGATTGGCATATATATTGCTACTTTTTTTTTCTTTTATTGGTTGCTCAAAACATTACAAAGCTCTTGACATATCATATTTCATACATTAAATTCAAGTGGGTTTTGAACTCCAATTTTTACTCCAAATACAGAATGCAGAATCACATCAGTTACACATCCATATTTTTACATAATGTCTTATTAGTTACTGTTGTATTCTGCTACCTTTCCTATGCTCTACTATCCCCCCTCCCCTCTCTTCCCATCTTCTCTCTCTACCCTACCTACTGTCATTCATTTCTCTTATTGTTTATTTTCCCATTACACTCACAACCTCTTATATGTAATTTTTTTGTAACAATAAGGGTCTCCCTCCATTACCATGCAATTTCTCTTTTCTCTCCCTTTCCCTGCCACCTCATGTCTCTGTTTAATGTTAATCTTTTCTTCATGCTCTTCCTCTCTGCTCTGTTCTTAGTTGCTCTCATTATATCAAATAAGTCATTTGGTATTTGTTTTTTTGGGATTGGCTAGCTTCACTAAGCATTATCTGCTCTAGTGCCATGCATTTCCCTGCAAATTCCATGATTTTGTCATTTTTTAGTGCTGCGTAATCCTCCATAGTATATAAAAAAAAAAACATTTTTTTTATCCATTCATCTATTGAAGGGAATCTGGGTTGGTTCCACAGTGTAGCAATTGTGAATTGTGCTGCTATGAACATCGATGTGACAGTATCCCTGTAGTACGCTCTTTTAAGGTCTTCAGGGAATAGTCCGAGAAGGGTAATAGCTGGTTCAAATGGTGCTTCCATTCCCGGCTTTCCCAGGAATCTCCATACTGCTTTCCAAATTGGCTGCACCAGTTTCAGTCCCATCAGCAATGTACAAGAGTACCCTTTTCCCCACATCGTCGCCAGCACTTGTTGTTGTTTGACTTCATAATGACTACCAATCTCACTGGATTGAGATGGTATTTTAGGGTGGTTTTGATTTGCATTTCTCTGACTGCAAGAAATGGAGAGCATTTTTTCATGTACTTATTGATTGATTCTATGTCCTCCTCTGAGAAGTGTCTGTTCAGGTCCTTGGCCCATTGGGTTATTTGTTATCTTATTGTCTAATTATTTGAGTTCTTTGTATACTTTGCATACTCTGGATATTAGGGCTCCATCTGAAGGGTGAGGAGTAAAAATTTGTTCCCATGATCTAGGCTCCATATTTACCTCTCTAATTGTTTCTCTTTCTGAGAAAAAAAAATTTCAGTTTAAGTAACTCCCATTTGTTGATTCTTGTTATTAACTCTTGTGCTATGGGTGTCCTATTAAGGAATTTGGAGCCTGACCATACAATATGTAGATCGGAACCAACTTTTTCTTCTATCAAATGCAGAGTCTCTGATTTGAATCTAGCTCCTTGATCCACTTTGAGTTAACTTTTGTGCATGGCGAGAGAAAGGGATTCAGTTTCATTTTGTTGCATGTGGATTTCCAGTTTTCCCAACACGATTGGTTGAAGATGGTATCCTTCCTCAATTGCATGCTTATAGCTCCTTTATCAAATATAAGATAGTTGTAGCTTTTTGGATTAGTCTCTGTGTCCTCCATTCTGTACCATTGGTCCACCCGCCTGTTTTGGTACCAGTAGCATGCTGTTTTTGTTATTATTGCTCTGTAATATAGTTTGAAATCTGGTATCGCTATACCGCCTGATTCACACTTCCTGGTTAGAATTCCTTTTGCTATTCTGGGTCGTTTATTTTTCCATATGAATTTCATGATTGGTTTATTTATTTCTACAAAAAATTCCTTTGGTATTTAGATTGGCATTTCATTAAACCTATGGAGAACTTTTTAGTAATATCGCCATTTTGATGATGTTCATTCTGCCTATCCATGAACAGGGTATATTTTTCCATCTTCTAAGATCTTATTCTACTTCTCTTTTTAGGGTTCTGTAGTTTGCATTGTATAAATCTTTCACCTCTTTTGTTAGGTTGATTCCCAAGTATTTAATTTTTTATGAGGATATTGTGAATGCAATGTTTTTCCTCATTTTCTTTTCAGAAGTTTTGTCGCTGATATACAGAAATGCCTTTGATTTATGCATGTTGATTTCATTTCCTGCCACATTGCTGAATTCATTTATTAGTTCTAGTAGTTTTTTCTGTAGACCCTTTTGGGTCTTCTATGTATAGAATCATGTCATCTTCAAATAGTGATAATTTAAGTTCTTTTTTTCCTATTTTTATGCCGTTAATGTCTTTCATCTGTCTAATTGCTCTGGCCAGTTTTTCGAGAACTATATTGAATAGAAGTGGTGATAGAGGACATTCCTGTCTTGTTCCAGATTTTAGAGGGAATGCCTTCATTTTTCTCCATTCAGAATGATGCTAGCCTGAGGCTTAACATAGATAGCTTTTACAATGTCGAGGTATGTTCCTGTTATCCCTAGTTTTTCTAATGTTTTGAACATAAAGGAATGCTCTACTTTGTCTAATGGTTTTTCTGCATCTATCAAGATGATCTTATGGTTCTTATTTTTAAGTCTAGTGATGTTGTGAATAACATTTATTGATTTCCATATATTGAACCCTCCTTGCATCCCAGGGATGAATCCTAGTTGATCATGGTGCACAATTTTTTTGATGTGCCTTTGTATCCAAACCACCAGAATTTTAATGAAAATTTTTGCATCTAGGTTCATCAGATATATTGGTCTGTAGTTTTCTTTCATTGTGGTGTCTTTGTCTGGTTTCAGAATCAGGGTGATGTTGGCCTAATAGAATGAACTTGGCAGAGCTCCCTGTTTTTCTATTTCCTGAATAGCTTGAAACGTATTGGTATTAAATCTTCTTTAAAGGTTTTGTAAAACTCCGCTGTATACCCATCCGGTCCTGGGTTTTTCTTGGTTGGTAGTCGTTTGATTGCTTCTTCTATTTCATCGATTGATATTGGTCTGTTTAAATTGTGTGTATCCTCCTGACTCCGTCTAGGCAAATCATATGACTTAACAAATGTATCGATGTCTTCACTATTTTCTATTTTATTGGAATATAGGTTTTCAAAATAATTTCTAATTGTCTTTCGTATTTATGTAGCTTCTGTTGTGATATTGCCTTTTTCATCCCGTATGTTAGTAATTTGAGTTCTCTCTCTTCTTCTCCTCGTTAGCATGGCTAAGGGTCTGTCCATCTTATTTATTTTTTCGAAGAACCAACTTTTAGTTTTGTTAATTTTTTAATAGTTTCTTTTGTTTCAATTTCGTGATTTACGCTCTGATTTTAATTATTTCTTGCCTTCTGCTACATTTGCTCTTGTTTTGCTCTTCCTTTTCTAGGGCTTTGAGATGAAGTGAGAGCTCATTTATTTGTTGTTTTTGTTTTTTTTTTTTTCTTTTTTTGAGGAATGACCTCCAGGCGATGAATTTGCCTCTTGAATCTTGTTTCATTGTGTCCCATTGAATCTGATATGTTGTGTCTGTATTTTCATTTATCTCTAAGAATTTTTTGATTTCCTCTTTTATGTCTTCTGTAACCCATTGATCATTCAGTAATATATTGTTCATTTTCCATGTGATGTAGGATTTTTCCTTCCTTCTTTTACCATTGGTTTCCAGTTTCATTCCATTGTGATCAGAAAAAAATTCATGGTATTATCTCCACCCCTTTATATTTACTGAGTGTTGCCCTACGGCATAATATATGGTCTATTTTTTAGAAGGATCCATGTGCTGGTGAGAAAAAAGTATATCCACTTGATGATGGTTGATATATTCTATATATGTCAGTTAAGTCTAGGGTATTGATTGTGATATTGAATTCTATATTTTTTTTATTCAACTTTTGTTTGGAGGATCTCTCCAATGGTGAGAGAGGTGAGTTGAAGTCTCCCATAATTATTGTGTTGTGGTCTATTTGATTCTTGAAATTGAGGAGAATTTGTTTTATAAATGTCGCAGCACAATTATTTTCTGCGTAAATATTGATAATTGTTATGTCTTGTTGGTGAATGGTTTCTTTTAACAGTATATAATGTCCTTCCTTATCCCTTTTGATTAAATTAGTCTTGAAGTCGATTTTATTCCGTATGAGGATGGCCACCCCTGCTTGCTAACAAGGACCATGTGCATGGTATAAATTTTCCCAACCTTTCACCTTCAGCCTGTGTATGTCTTTTCCATTCAGATGTGTCTCCTGGAAGCAACATATTGTTGGATTTGTTTTTTTTAATCCACTTTACAAGCCTATCTCACTTTATTGGAGAGTTTAAGCCATTAATGATTAGAATTACTATTGATATATGGTTTGTATTGCCACCCGTCTTTGATTATTTATCTTTTTTTTAAAATTTAGTTTGTTTATCCATGATTAGCTTTTCCCCCTCCCTCTGTCATTACTGAGGAAATCCCACTGATGATTTTCGTTGTTGATATTCATTTTTTCCTCGTGTAGTGTTTTCCTTAAGATGCTTTGCAATGCTGGTTTTCTGGCTACAAATTCTTTTAGCTTTTGTTTATCACAAAATATTTTTATTTAGTTGTCTTACCTGAAACTTAATTTTTCTGAATACAGATTTCTTGGTTGTCATCCATTGTTTTTAAGTGTTTGAAATACGTTGTTCCAGGATCTTCTCACTTTCAGCGTCTGTGATGAAAAATCTGTTGTTAACATTTTTGGTTTACCCCTTATTGTAATCTGCCTCCTTTCTCTTGTAGCTTTTAATATTTTCTCTTTGTTTTGTATATTGGATATCTTCATAACAATGTTTCTTGGCATTGGTCTACTGTGATTTTTTTGTGCTCGGTGTCTTGTAAGCATCTACAATTTTTTTTATCCGTTTCCATTTTTATTTCTGGAAAGTTTTCTGTAATTATTTCATTCAGCAGGTTACTCATTCCCTTGGTTTGAATCTCTGTACCTTACTCTATCCAGATGACTCATAAGTTTTTTTTTTATGATATCCCATATCTCTTGGATGTTTTTCTCATGACTTTTTACCAGCATTTCTTTGTTGGCTAGACTTTTTTCAAGATGATATATTTTGTCTTCATTATCTGACATTCTGTCTTCTACTCGCTCCACTCTGTTAGTGATACACTCAATTGAGTTTTTAATTTGGTTTATCATTTCCTTCATTTCTAGAAATATTGTTTGATTTTTTTATAATCTCTATCTCCTAATAAAGATGCTTAATTTCTTTTTATATCTGTTTATGTAATTCATTTTCAATGTGTTCTTTCACTGTTTGGTTTTGATGTCTCGTATCCTCTTTAAGGTTCCATTCCATCTGTCTAAGGTATTCCTTGAGTTCTTTATATGACCATTTTTCTGATGATTCCTTCTGAATATTTAGGCTGTCCATTGTTGTTTGTACTCCTTTTCTTCTTTTTTTTATGCTGCTCATGTTACTTCTTGTTTTGTTTGACTGCTGAGTTACTGCTTACTCTTATAAATTTATTTGAGCTTCGGAGGAAAGATATTAGAAGGGAAGGGAAGAAGTCACTAAAGAGAATGAGAGTAGGAAGGTAGAATTCAAGGAAGGGGGAATAAGAAAATTGAAAAGAAATGAAAAGACAAAAGAAAAATAGAAAATAAATAAAGAAAAAAAATTTAAATAATAATTATAATTAAAAGATGAAAATTAAAATTTAAAATAATATTAATAATAATAATGATAAAATAAAAAAATAAAAACATTTAAAAAAGTTAAAGAACAACAACAACAAAAATGAAAATGAAAGAAATAGAAAAAATATAAATTAAAATAATAATAATAATAAATGCAGTCATAGAGTTCAATTAACTTCTCTTTCAGTAGGTGGAGCTGTGTGCACTGGGCCAAGCTTCTCCTCTGAATAAGTGGGAACCAATCACTGTGCAGCAGCTCTTCCTCCCAGACTTGGCGGATCTCCAATCCTGAGTGCCTAGGGCCTTTTCTTGTGCTTCTTCAAGCCATGCCTTGCTCACCTGTGACGCTCACCACAATAGTGGTTACAAGCCAGAACTCTACTCCTGGCAGCCCTGTTTTCATGAATGCCTGGGCACACTCTCCCTGTTTGCCTCCCTTAGACCCTAGTTTTGTAGAGCTTGGGGCTGAGGACCCCCAGCGAATTTTCTTGCCCTCTGGGAGCCATGCCCCCGGTACGTGGTGTAAGAGACCTCAATTGTCAGCACTTGTGGGATCAGGAGCCGGGAATTCCACGCGCTAGTCCCGAGCCAATCCTGATTCCCTAGGTCTGGCTATCGTGCTCACGGGAGAGCTGGGAGATGCCCTTAAGGCTGAGCTGGGAGGGGCCCTTAAGGTTTCCCCGCTGTGTTGAGAGAGATGGCTAGGGGATTACACACCTGTCACGCTGGTTTTAATGAAGTTATCTCCTCTGCCCGTGAAGTCATTTCTATGCTATGGTGGTATCCCATGCAAATGGTGACCGTTTGTTCCCTTTGCAAGGTAACCAACACAACGGGTGGGTCCTGACTGTCTCTCCCAAGCGCCGTTTCAATCCTGTGGCCACTGCTTTTGAAGGCTTGGTTGGCTTTTACCTCTGAAAGTTCAGAAGGGCCGAACAGTTATTTCAGTGGGATCTTAGTGCTGAGTCATGAGAACCAGGCAAACCGGAGGTTGAATGCAGCCCATCCAGGCTCGGTGTGTGTTCTGAGGGGCCCAGAATGTTCGCCCCAGATCCACATCAGGTCAACATTGCCTACTGATTCTGAGCAAACAGCATTTAGACAGTTTACGACTCCCTATGCCCGCTCAGCTGAAGAGGTCAGAGACTTGATTTTTCCATGCCTGCCTTCATGATGGATCTCCTGTATTGCTAATTTTTATATCTGTGCATGGGAGTGTGTATGTAGAGAGTGTATATATATATATATATATATATATATATATATACACTCTCCAGATATTTTAAAATATGAAATATATGTGTCTTATTATACACTCCCTAAATTCATTCATATTCATATATGTGTATTTATAATCAACTTTCCACAAGATTATTCTCAGAAATAATCATCCACCTGAAATACATATTTGTTTTCTAGTACTGAAAACTAAATTCAGTGAAAGGTGCAAACAAAACCTATTATTTCTACAGTTACTGAGCTAGTTTAACATCAATGCAAGTATATTCTTAGGGGACATGATGTGTATTTTGACTTTCATTTTTATTCAACACTGGTACATTACTACTCCTTCAGTTAATGCACATCATAGGATATATATTTCGTTCACATTTTAGAAAATTTATAGGCATTTGTTTCACGATCAATCACTTCCTGATTCAGAACACATGATTCTTCTATGTTCTTGACTGGTCTTTTCATGAGACTTCTTTCCAAACACATTATTTTCGTTTAACATCATCACTTATAAAGCAAAACTCAAACACCCTTCATGATAAACCATAATCCTAATATTACCATTAGATATATAACTGGTTGGAATGAATGATTATATATCAATATAAGATTTCTTATATATTTTCAGATTTCAATTCAATCCATTATTTAAAGTGGAACCAGTTACATTATTTATTCATATTATCGTCTATTCATGCATTATCTCTATATTCATAGACATAGGGTACACCTCTTTGTACCCCTAATACTAATGTATATGTCTTCAAAATATTGCTCCCAGACATAGTGAAAGAAACACTCATGTTACCTGATCTACATATACATTTTACCACAGTAATATTCTGAACAAAAAAAATGTAAAGGTCACACTTATGATTGTACCAAAGCCTAAAAGGAAAGTGAACATGGATAACTAATAACATCCGTGTCCAGGTTGCCTAATGCTCTCAAATGTAAATCCCATTGGTGACAACATATTTGTTTTTACCTATGATTATATATTCAAACTCAACCCTGTTGAAAATGTCTAATCCTATCACTCATTTATACTTTGCCTGATTTCGTTATGTCGCTATTGATACTTGCTTTTCTACATAATTTCCCCAGTTCATTATTGTGAATGACTCTTCACATGTACTGACATTTACATTCACTCTCTAAACGAAACCCTATTGCTAAATAAGCTTTTTATTCCAAATCATATTCTCACTCTTCTTCCTAAACCTACCGACTATCTTTCTAATCCTACCGACTATCACTTTTTGACTGGATGTTCTCTTCTACATTCAATCATCCAAGGTACACGGTCCTATGCCATTGTATATTGATTTAACTGAGACAATTGTACAGAACGTAATTCAACACTATGTATCCCAATCAAGGGCCCAATGCCCTTCTGGGCTTCCAATCTTTCTTAGATTTCCGTTTTCATACATATATTTAACTTATATATTCTTATAAATATCGCAGGTACCCAATCCCTTTATTCATCCTGCAGAATGATTCCTAACCCAAATCGAACATATAATTAACCCTAACCATACACTAACTTTACCGAAGAGCAGGGACAGAGTTGGTATTAAAATACAGGAATGTAGGGTATCTTCACCTGCTGAGAACCTCAAATGTTCATTTAGAAATGATCCCTGGTGAAGATGAAGGCAGCTATGAAAGACCTCAGAAAGCAAAAGTCATCTTCCATGGCAATCATCCTGGTCGGGTTGAAGGGTTGTGTCTGAATCATTCTCTCTCTTCTTAATGTATACAAGATGGACCAAACCAGTTCTGTGTGGAGAGCTGTTCCGGGGTGCTTATGATTGATATGACATTCTAACTTGTGAAAGTGTTACAGGAAAACTGGGGCAGCCTCCACCTCATGGGACTTTTGGAAGCAACTGTTAGGGCAAAGTGGTTGTCAAGGCAGTGACATAATTCAGATCCTGAAGAAAGTGACCTCACCTCACTTCCTTGGTGATAAAACTCTCTGAACTTGGGATCCAGGAAGCCAGGCACTCAGAGACAGTCCCTGTCCCAGTCCCAGTGGTCTCACATGTTTGGATTTACCAAGGACAGAGTCAGTCTTTCTTGGAACCTACAGATGTGAGGATGACGAAATGCCAGGAAACCTTTGAAGAGGGGCTTTTCCTGAGAAAGCAGGTAGTGTCTCACCACTGGCTCTTGACAACTTCACAGAGTTGGCCATGCAGACCAGAACTGAGACAGGAGAGGTCATTTTGGGGAAACATAGTATGGCCCACCAGTCAGAGGACACTCCGGAGAGTCACAGACCTACTTGGGGGAAGGAGGTGCCTTTTTGGGTGTGGGTGTGATTTTGTGGTTTTGACTCATGTTCTCAGAATAGGTAGGAAAGGCGGTTTGTTTGGTTTAGAGTGGACTATTTTTAGTAAGTCCTTTGACAATGCGAGTGTCTGTGTATCCCACTGTGTTCATGATTGTAGACATTAGAAGAGAGAATGGATCAATGGATGTTTCCTGTCTACTAGAAAGCTTGCCAGCATTCATTGTGCCCAATATATGAGTGGACTCAGGCTTGCCTTATAGATGGGCAACACCTACTAGCTTCATAATTTCCTGTTTTCTCCTTCAATTCTGGCAACACTCCAGAATAGTATCATGGTTTTGTGTCCAAGATATGTACCACCTCCAATATCTGTGACATGGCCATGTACTAGATAGTTGAAGGGAATGGCTAGCATCTCAGAAATCTCAGATATCAGTTGACCAGGAAAGTCTCAGTGGAGAAACCCTGCTTTGGTCCTTTTGCTTACCTATTGTTCTGTTGCCCTGAATGTCAGGAAGATCTTTGCCTCAAGCCACCACTTTGTGAAGCCTGAAGAAAACAGTTTTCAAATGCAAATAAATGGGCATCACCTGTGGATCCATGCTTAATTGCTTTGAAAAGGGATATGTCTGAATCAGTCTCTTGGCCCTGTGTGAGGCTGTGGCTTAGATTCTCAGCACCTGATGGATCTAAAGATAGATCCCATGCATGCATCCAAAACCAAAATGGCAAAAAGATCAGATATTGTTGATTAACTCTCTTGCCTTCCTCTGGTAGGTTCCTGAAATCCATCAAGTGAGAACAGGGATCCTTTGGGTCAAATAAGTTCTTCAAAACCCAGCAGAGGCTAGCCCATAGATGCTTGTTTTTTCTCATGACTCCAATTCACTTAAAGAATCTAAACCTCAAAGTCAGTAGTCCTCAAGTTGGAGAAGCCAAACAGTATTAAAGGAAGGCCTATTTGATCACTCCTGGTTTACAGGAAGGATGTCCACGCCACCCTGCCTTTAGGCAAATGAGGGGCAGGAAGCTTATTTTGGACACTGACGTGTGCTGCTCCCCTCATGGAAACCTCCAGCCACAGGTTATGATGAGTGTCTATATGGAAGAAGATTTGGGCCATGTGGGAGTGTTTTGGTTTTAATTGTGGACATTTGAATGGTGGTTGGAAGAGATGACTGGGTCCACCTGGGCTTGCACTCTGGTGTGATTCCCCTTAGAGACTGAGTTCTGGTACTGATCTCAGAGATGTACTGCCATGAATTGTGTTGGGATTTTAGATGGCCATGCATGAGAGTTGCCCTTGGAAAGTGACATCTAGGCCCAAGTTGACTTTCCAAAGATCACAGGAAATCTCATCCAGGATATCACATGATTTTATTCTTAAAGACTTGGCAGCCATTTTTGAGAGTCAAAACACACATGGACCTCACATTGTAGACCTAAATGGGCCTGGCTTAATCTGACATTTTGGCCACTCTTTGGGAAGCCTTGCCTGTGAGAATTCTCCAGAGTTTTCATTGAAATGAGCTTAGTCACCATTTAATGGTTCCTGAATAAATTGAAACCCACAGTGCCTCCAACTTCTTTCTTGAAAATTGGCTAGATAAATACCATAAAAATTTTTGAAATTCCCGTGACCGGGTGGCAGGAGAACATTTGGATGTCCTGTTGCTGATCATGAGTATGTAAGACAGTGCCCTGATTGACTTGGTTTTATGAAAATGGTGTAGAACAGAGATGCCAGTAAGTTGGATCCTGCTGAGTAGTTGTCCTAGAGCAGTGGTTGGCAGGTGGGTGATAAAACATCTGTGGTGGGCCATGTGGATCTGCCATTGGCTTGCAAATTGATTGTGACTGACATTTTGCAGCCAGTAGACTCTTATATGTAAAAGCATATTGTTATATGGAGAGGTTTCAGGGCAATGTTCAAAATCAGGTTGCTATGGTCAATGGGGCAAGCAATGTGGGATAGAAGCCTGGTTGGTGCATTCTCCTGTAGAACCCGACCCACCACAATTGACAGAACTCACTTCAGCACTGTGTCCCTGTTGAACTCTTTGTAATTCATGAAGCAAATTCCAAACTCCCAGTGCAGCAGCTAGAAACACCATGAATAGTGGAGGATGACCAAATGGATTTACAGTGCACACGGGGAGACACTTAGACCCCAGTGGCCACAAGTTACATACAAATAGAAAATTCACCACAGCTGCCTCATGTTCATTGGAAAATAAGAAACAATGTCATCCATGTCACATAGATGAAGACCCAGCTTTGATGGTGTCACTCCAAATGAAGCTAATGCTCCTGACAACAGCATATATTTCATTGCCAAACCTTAGAGGCAGTTTCTCCAGATGTCAGGCTGGCAGAACTTCATGTTTGTGGAGTGTTTACCCTGTCCCTTACTTTTGGAACCTCTTCTACCACCTCCAAATTTGTGAACTCCTGAGCATTTTCCATTCCACATATGTATTCACAGATTTTCTAACTCCTCTCCTCTAATTGTGTCTTATGTGGGGCGAAGGTAATGTCAAGGCATTGTTCTGAATGAGAGTGGGAAGTTTTAGGTGTAGCACATATTTGCATACACATTGGATACATTTTCAAATTTTCCATTCGAAATACTGAATCCCTGACACTAACACATACCCTAATAGACTTTGACTTTTAATGCTAATATTATGGAGAAAAATAACCCAAACAGAATAGAAATACAAGAGGTTCACAGGAGGCATGGTATAGTTGGACTTGCCTTTCGTATGATAAATGGTAGGTGTTATAAATCTAGCAAATTTTAATTGAAATAGTTCTCCATGTGTTTTAAAAGTTAAAAAATATGTGAATAACTGTCTCCCTTTCTCTGTAGCCTATTCATCACATGTATTTTTATATGCACATATTGAATTCTACCTGGTATCACTCGTACATTTTGTGAGGTGGCTGGCTTGGCAGATACAAATTGTGAGAAGAGATCACTCCTACTTAATGCTGTTGGAACTGAAAATTCAACATACGGGTGAGCTTCTTAGTTGAACGACATAAATCCATGTTCATTAAAATGAATATTTTTGGATCTGTGGATGATATATATTTCATGGTGAATTTCGATTGGCATACATAATGCTACTTTTTAATGTCTCTGTGTGTATGTGTATATATATATATATATATATATATATATATATATATATATATATATACATATATATATTTTTTTCACTCTGCAGATTTTTCAAAATATGAAGTATATTTTTCTTATTATACACTCCCTAAATTCATTCATATTCATGTATGTGGATTTATAATCAACTTTTCAAAAGATTATTCTCAGAAATATTCACCCACTTGAAATACTTATTTTTTCCTAGTACTGAAAACTAACTTCAGGGGATCATATGATGACTGCGAAGGGAGTGCATCACCCCCATGTACTGCGTCACTGTGAGGGAGAATGACGAGTTAGAATGGCTAAAACCTATCTTGTTAGAAATTTCCAGCAAAATTGTGGTTCTCCAAAACCAAGTGTACATATTTCCATCTCACGAGGATCAGCTACGGGGGCTCAAACGCGAGTGATTTGTCCTCACAGAAGGTCATGCGACTTATTCAGGAAATCGCTCCGTGGCTAGAGTCTGTGGCGCGTGCTGGGAAACGACGAGATAGCAAGGCAAATATACAGCGGTGCAGGTACTGTGGGCTCCTGCCAGGTATGCAATCACTGTGCTCAGTGCTGAATTCTGGGTTTGAGACGGGAAAGCATGCAGTCCAACTCGTTTCTCCACACCCGTCAGACCACAGAGGAACCCAGCGGCCACCATCATGGAGAGGTGACTTCATCATCCCTGTTTTCGACTGATCGCAGCTTATTCAGCTATAGAACAGGTAATTTCAGGATGCCATTCACCTTTGTGTTGCAGACAAATTACTCAGGCTCAGTGCTAAAGAACCCGCAGAAACTGCGTCTTGGAGCCTGCTTCTATTAGAACATACAGCGAGCCCAGAGCGGCCGAATTCCGCCTCCAGGAACTGATCTGGCCCAGGGCTAAAGAACTGGCGGAAACTGCTTCTCGGTCCGGGTCTTGCTGAATATCTGTAAATATCAACCGAGCCTTCATAGGCAGTGGCAACAGGATTGAGACGGGGCTTGTGAATGCCGGTCAGGACTCACCGATTGCTTTAGTCACCCAGCAAAGGGAACGAAATGCTGCCTTTTGCATGGGATACCAACATGGCAGAGATCTGATGTCATCAGAAAGCAGCAGAGGAGATAACCTCATTGATACCAGCGGTGACAGAAACAGTTGGTCTCCTGGTAAAGAAAGTGAGTCACAAACACCCGGGTCTCTCTCACTTTGTCATCAAGCCAAAGGGGCAGAGCAGAGCCGCCGCCCACGCCTGGAACAGGCCCAGCGACACACCTGCATGGTAGTCACGTCACCCCAATTGGAATAGAGGCAGAGCAGAGCCACCGCCCTTGCCCAGAACAGGCCCAGCGACCCGCAGGTGTGGTAGTCACATCAACCGAATTGGAGTAGTTGCAGAGCAGAGCCTTCTCCCGCACCTAGTACAATCCCAGTGGCCCACCGGCATGGTAGTCAGGTCACCCCAATATTAGTAGGGGAAGAGCAGAGCCTTCGCCCGGACCCAGAACAGGCCCAGCAACCTGCCGGCATGGTAGTCACGACCCCCCAATTGGAGTAGGGGCAGAGCAGAGCCATCACCCGCGCCCGCAAGGTAGGCACACCTGCACCTGACTGGCAGAAGAGGCCCATCGCCCTGCCGGCACGGCAGACACTTCACCCCATTTGGAATAGGAGCAGAGCAGATCCATTGCCCGTGCCCGCAAGGCAGGCAGACCTGCGACAAACTGGCGGAACAGGCCCAGCAACACACCTGCATGGTAGTCACGTCACCCCAATTGGAATAGGGGCAGAGCAGAGCCGCCGCCAGCACCTACAAGGTAGGCAGACCTGCAACCGATCGGCAGAACACCCCAGGGGTCCACGGGTAATAGCTGCAGCAGATGGAATGTCAGATAAAGAACTCAGGATATACATGCTTCAGATGATCTGGAGTCTCAAGGAAGACATTAGACAGCAAAATCAAACAATGAAAGATCACTTCGACAATGAATTACATAAACAAATCCAAGAAGCAAAAGATCAGCTATACAGAGAGATAGAGGTTGTAAAAAATAATAAACAGAAATCCTAGAAATGCAGAAAGCAATAAACCAACTAAAAAACTCAATTGAGAAGACTACCAGCAGAGTAGAACACTTAGAAGATAGAACATCAGACAATGAAGACAAAATATTCCAACTTGAAAAGAACATAGACAGCTCAGCAAGACTGTTAAGAAACCATGAACAGAATATCCAAGAAATACGGGATAACATAAAGAGACCAAACATAAGAGTCATTGAAATAAAGGAAGGTATAGAGGTTAAAACCAAAGCAATGAGGAATGTATTCAATGAAATAATACAAGAAAACTTCCCAGACTTGAAGAATCAGACTGACTCCCAAGTCCTAGAAGCCTACAGGACGCCAAATGTGCAAAATCATAAGAGATCCACACCTAGACACATTATAATGAAGATGCCCAACGTACACAATAAGGAGAGAATTTTAAATGCTACAAGAGAAAAAAAGCAGATTACATTTAGGGGTAAAATAATCAGGATAACAGCTGATCTTTCAACACAGACTCTGAAAGCTAGAAAATCCTTGAATAACATTTTTCAAACACTGAAAGAAAATGGATTCCAACCAAGAATTGTGTATCCAGTGAAATTAAGCTTCAGGATGGAAGATAAAATTATAACCTTCCATGATAAAAAAAAAAGTTAAAATAATTTGTAGCTAGAAAACCATCTCTTCAAAACATCCTCGGAAAATATTACAGGAAGAAGAAAGGGAAATAACAATAAAAACCAACAGTGGGATGTAGTACAGTAAAAGTGGGAAATAATCAAAGAAGAAAACAATCCATGTTTAATAACATAAATAAACAAATAGGGCTAGAAGAACAACCATTATCTCAATAATAACTGTAAATGTTAATGCCTTAAACTCACCAATTAAGAGACAGAGGCTAGTAGAATGGATCACAAAACAAGACCCAATAATATGCTGCCTACAGGAGACGCATTTGATAGGAAAAGACATACATAGACTGAAGGGGAAAGGTTGGGAAATATCATATCACTTATATGGATTTCAGAAACAAGTAGGAGTGTCCATACTCATATCAAATAAAATAGATTTCAAGCCAAAGTTAATCAAAAGGGATAAAGAGGGACACTATATACTGCTCAAGAGAACCATACAGCAACAAGACATAACCATTATAAATATATATATGCCCCAAAACAATGGTGCAGCTATGTCCATCAAACAAACTTTTCTCAAGATCAAGAGTCTAATAGACCACCATACAATAATCATGGGAGACTTCAACACACCTCTCTCACCACTGGACAGGTCTTCCAAACAAAAGTTGAAATAGAAAACTATAGAACTCAATAACACAATTAATAACCTAGACTTAATTGACATATATAGAATATACTCCACAACATCAAGCAGTTACATTTTTCCTCAGCAGCACATGGATCCTTCTCAAAAATAGATCATATATTATGTCACAGGGCAATTCTTAGACAATATAAAGCAGTAGAGATAATACCATGCATCTTATCTGATCATAATGGAATATAAACTAAAAATCAATGATAAAAGAAGGAAGGAAAAATCATGCATCACTTGTAGAATGATCAACAGGTTACTGAATGAACAATGGGTTATAGAAGACATAAAGGAGGAAATTAAAAAATTCTTAGAGATAAATGAAAACACAGGCACAACATATCAGAATCTATGGGACACATTGAAATCCGTTCTAAGAGAAAAATTTATTGCTTGGATTTCATTCCTTAAAAAAAGAAAAAAACAACAGCAAATAAATGATCTCATACTTCATCTCAGAATCCTAGAAAAAGAAGAGGAAAACAACAGCAAAATAAGTAGAAGGTAAGATTTAATTAAAATCAAAGCTGAAATTAATGAAATCGAAACAAAAGAAACAATTGAAAAAATTGAGGAAACTAAAAGTTGGTTCTTTGAAAAAATAAATAAAATCGACAGACCCTTAGCCATGCTAATGAAAGAAGAAGAGAGAAAACTCAAATTACTAGCATACGGGATGAAAAAGTCAATATCACATGTTAAGGTCTATAAACAAGTCAGCATGGCACCTGGTATTTTGCCAGAGAAATGTTAGGGTCTGTAAACAAGTCTGGATGGCGCCTGGCCAAATGCCATAGGGAGTGGTTTTTGAAGTAACAAAAGCAAGCCATTAAGTGTGGAGATTCCTTATTGGTTGACTGCTGTATCTACTTTATGCTAATTAGATAAGCTTTATAAAATGTATAAATATCGCTCGGATTCTACAATAAACCGCTTCCACTCCTGCTGTATCAATCTACACAAGTTATTTGTCACCCCCTGGCAATCACAGCAGATATTTCTGAAATACAGAAGATAATAAGAAATTAATTTGATTCGTTATACTCCAATATAATAGAAGATAGTGAAGGCATCGAAAAATTTCTTAAGTCATATGATCTGTCCAGATTGAGTCAGGAGGATATAGACAACCTAAACAGACCAATATCAATTGAGGAAATAGAAGAAACCATCCAAAGATTACCAACTAAGAAAAGACCAGGACAGTATGGGTATACAGCAGAGTTTTACAAACCCTTAAATATGAAATAATACCAATACTTATCAAGCTATTTTAGGAAATTGAAAAAGAGGGAGATCTTCCAAATTCATTCTACCAGGCCAATATCACCCTAATTTCTACACCAGACATAAACACTTCAAACAAAGAAAACTACAGACCAATATCCCTAAAGAACCTAAATGCAAAAATCCCTAATTAAATTCTGGCGAATCAGATAAAAAACATATTAAAAAAATTGTGCACCATCATCAAGTAGGATTCATCCGTGGAATGCAAGGCTTGTTCAATATACGAAAATCAATAAATGTTATTCACCACATCAATAGACTTAAAAATAAGAACCATATGATCATCTCGATAGATGCACAAAAAGCATTCGACAAAGTACAGCATCCCTTTATCTTCAAAACTCTAGAAAAACTAGGAATAACAGGAACATACCTCAATATTGTAAAAGCAATCTATGCTAAGCCTCAAGCTAGCATTATTCTGAATCTAGAAAAATTGAAGGCATTCCCTCTAAAATCTGGAACAAGAATGGGATGCCCTCTCTCACCACTTCTGTTCAATACAGTTCTGGAAACACTGGCCAGAGCAATTAGACAGACGGAAGAAATTAAAGGCATAAAAATAGGAAAAGAAGAACTTAAATTATTACTATTGCAGAAGACATGATTCTATACCTAGCAGACCCAAAAGGGTCTACAAAGAAACTAATAGAGCTAATAAATGAATTCAGCAAAGAGGCAGGATATTAAATCAACACACAAAAATCAAAGGCATTCCTCTATATCAGCGACAAATCCTCTGAAATGGAAATGAGAACAACCACTCCATTCACAATATCCTAAAAAAAAAAAGATGGGAATCAACCTAACAAAAGAGGTGAAAGTCTTATACAATGAAAACTACAGAACCCTAAAGAGAGAAATATAAGAAAATCTTAGAAGATGTAAAAATATATCCTGTTCATGGATAGGCAGAACTAACATCATCAAAATGGCGATATTACCAAAATTTCTCTATAGGTTTAATGCAATGCCAATCAAAATCCCAAAGGCATTTCTTGTAGAAATAAAGAAAGCAATCATGAAATACATATGGAAAAATAAAAGTCCCAGAATAGCAAAAACAATGCTAGGCAGGAAGTGTGAATCATTCGGTAGAGCGATACCAGACTTCAAACTATACTACAGAGCAATAGTAACAACAATAGCATGGTACTGGTACCAATATAGGCCGGTGGACCAATGGTACAGAATAGAGGACACAGAAACCAATCCACAAAACTACAACTATCTTATATTTGATAAAGGGGCTAAAAGCATGCAATGGAGGAAGGATAGCATCTTCAACAAATGGTGTTTGGAAAACTGGAAATCCATATGTAACAAATTGAAACTGAATCCCTTTCTCTTGCCATGCACAAAAGTTAACTCAAAATGGATCAATGGGCTTGATATCAAATCAGAGACACAGTTTCTGATAGAAGAAAAATTTGCTTACGATGTGCATACTGTGGGGTCGGGCTCCAAATTCCTCAATAGGACACCCATAGCACAAGAGTTAATAACTAGAATCAACAAATGGGACATAAACTAAAAAGTTTTTTCGCAGCAAAAGAAGCAATAAGAGAGGTAAATAGGGAGCCTACATCCTGGAAAGAAATCTTTACTCCTCACACTTCAGATAGAGCCCTAATATCCAGAGTATACAAAAAACTCAAAAAATTAGACAATAAGATAACAAATAACCCAATCAACAAATGGGCTGAGGACCTCAACAGACACTTATCAGATGAGGACTTACAATCAATCAACAAGTACATGAAAAAATGCTCACCATCTCCAGCAGTCAGAGAAATGCAAATCAAAACCACCCTAAGATACCATCTCACTCCAGTAAGATTGGCAGACATTATGAAGTCAAACAACAACAAGTTCTGGCAAGGATGTGGGGAAAGAGGTACACTTGTACATTGCTGGTGGGACTGCAAATTGGTGCAGCCAATTTGGAAAGCAGTATGGAGATTTCTTGGAAATCTGGGAATGGAACCACCATTTGACCCAGCTTTTCCCCTACTCAGTCTATTCACTAAAGACCTAAAAAGAGCATGCTACAGGGACACTGCTACATCGATGTTCATAGCAGAACAATTCACAACAGGAAGACTGTGAAACCAACTTAGATGCCCTTCAATGAAAGAATGGAGAAAATACTGTGGCATTTATACACAATGGAGTATTACTCTGCATTGAAAAATGAAAAAATCATAGAATTTGGAGGGAAATGGATGGCATTAGAGCAGATTATGCTAAGTGAAGCTACCCAATCCTTAAAAATCAAATGCCAAATGTCATCTTTGATATAAGGAGAGTAACTAAGAACAGAGGAGAGACAAAGAGCATGACAAGATGATTAACATTAAACCGGGATGAGAGGTGGAAAGGAAAGGGAGAGAGAAGGAAAATTGCATGGAATTGGAAGGAGACCCTCAGGGTTACATAAAATTACATACAAGAGAAAGTGAGGGGAAAGGGAAAAATAATACAAGGGGGACAAATTTATTACAGTAGAGGGGGTAGAGAGAGAAGAGGGGAGGGGCGGGTAGGGGAGGGGGGATAGTAGACGATAGGAAAGGCAGCAGAATTCAATAGACACTAGTATGGCAATATGTGAATCAATAGATGTGTAAATGATGTGATTCTGTAATCTGTACATGGGGTAAAAATGGGAGTTCATAATGCACTTGAATCAAAGTGTGAAATACGATATAACAACTATGTAATGTTTTGAACAATTATAAATAAAAATGAAAAAAAATAAAACTAACTACGGTGAATAATGCATGAAATCCTAATATTTCTACAGTAACTGAACCAGTTTAACATCAATGCAAGTAGATTCCTATGGGACATGATGTGTACTTTGACCTTCATTTTTATTCAACACTGGTACATTACTATTTCATCAGTTTATGCACATCACAGGATATATATTTCATCCACAATTTAGCAAAGTTATGGGCATTTGTTTCACTTTCAATCAATTCCTGCTTTGAACACATGGATTCCTCCATATTTCTTGACTGGTATTTTCATGAGACTTCCTTCCAAACACATTATTTTCGATTTCCATAAACACTTTTGAAACAAAACTCACACACACTTCATGATAAACAATAACCCTAAGATTACCATTATATGTGTAACTGGTTGGAGTGAATGATTGTATGTCAATATATGATTTCCTATATATTTTAAGATATCAATTCAATCCATTATTTAAAGTGAAAAAAGTTATATTATTTATTCACACTAAGGTCTATTCATGCATTATCTCTATATTCGTAGACACAGGCTACACCACTTGGTACCCACAATACTAATTTATGTGTCCTCAAATATTGCTCCCAGAAATGGTGGAAGAAATACACATATCATATGATCTACATATATATTTGATCACAATAATTTTCTGGGCACAAAATGCAAAGGTCACACTTATGATTGTACCAAATCCTAAATGGAAAGTGAACATGGCTTACTAAAAACATCCATATCCAGGTTGCCTAATGCTTTCAAATGTCATTCCTATTGGTGACTACATATTTGTTTCTTCCTAAGATTATGTACTCAATCTCAACCCTGTTGAAAATGTCTAATCCTATCACTCACTATATAATTGCCTCATTTCATAATGTCTCTATTGATATTTTCCTTCCTACATATTTTCCCCAGTTAATCATTGTGACTGACTCTTCACATGTGCTGACATTTACATTCACTCTATAACCGAAACCCTATTGCTACAGAAATTTTTGTCCAAATTTTATACTCACTCTTTTTTATAAACCTACCGACTATCTTCCTAATCCCACCGACTATCTCAATTTGAGTGGATATTCTCTTCTAAAATCAAACATCCAAGGTATAAGGTCCTATGCCATTGATTATCAATTTATCTGAGACATCTGTGTAGAACGTAATTAAAAGCTAAGTATCCCAATCAAGGGCCTAATACCCTTCTGGGCTTCAAATCTTACCAACATTTCTGTTTTCATACTTATATTTCACCTCTATAATCTTATAAATATCGCAGGTTCCCAATACTATTAATCATCCCACAGGATGATTCGTAATCCAAATCGAACATTTTAATAACCCTAACCATACACTCTTCCCTCTATCTAACTTTACAGAAGAGCAGCGAGAGAGTTCATCTTACAATACAGGAATGTAGGGGATCTGCCTCCTGCTGAGAACCTCAAAGGTCCATGCAGATTTGATCCCTGGAGAAGATTAGGCAGCTATGAAGGACCTGAGAGAGCAAAAGTCATCTCCCATCGCAAACAACCTATCCAGAATGAAGGGATTTGTCTGAATAAGCCTCTCTTCTTAATGTAGAGAAGATGGACCATACCAGGCATGTGTGGAGAGCTGTTCCTGGGTGCCTATGGTTGATATACCATTCTAACATATGAAAGTGTCACAGGAAGTAAGGGCTGCCTCCATCTCATAGGACTATTGTTAGGACAAAGTGGTTGCCAAGGTAGTGACCTCATTAAATTCCTGAAGGAAGTAATCTCACCTCACTTCCTTGGTGATGAAACTCTCTGAACTTGGGATCCGGGAAGCCAGGCACGCAGAGCCAGTCCCATTCCCAGTCCCAGTGGTCTCACTTGTTTGGATTTAACAAGGACAGAGTCAGTCTTTCTTGGTACCTACGGATGTGAGGATGGACAAATGTCAGGAAAGCTCTGAAGAGAGGCCTTTCCTGAGAAAGCAGGTAGTTGCTCACAGCTGGCTAGTGACAACTTCACAGATTGGGCCAATGAGACCATATCTGACACAGGACAGGCGATTTCATCAGAACATAGTATGGCCCACCTGTCAGAGGACACTCCTGATAGTCACAGACCTACTTGGGGGAAGGAGCTGCCTTTGTGTGTGTGGGTGTGGGTTTGAGCTTTTGTCTCATGTTCTGAGAATAGGTAGGAAAGGCGGTTTGTTTGTTTTGGAGTGAACTGTTTCTGGTAAGTCGTTTGACAAGGCCAGTGTCTCTTTGTCTGTGTATCCCACTGTGTCCGTGGTTTTAGACATTAGAAAAGAGAATGAATCATTGTATGTGTCCTGACTAGTAGAAAGCTTCCCAAGATTCATCTTGCCCAATTTATGAATGGACTGTGGCTTGACTTATGGGTGGGCAACTCCTACAATCTTGCTAAGGTCCTGTTTTCTTCCTGAATTCTGGCCAATTTCCAGAATAGTCTCATTGTTTTGTGTCCAAAATATGTACCACCTCCAAGCTCTGATACTTGGCCATGTACTGGATTGCTGAAAAGAATGGGAGCATCTAAGAAAACTCAGATATGAGTGTGACCAGAAAATTCTAATGGAGAGACCCTGCTTTGGGCCTTTTGCTTACTAATTGTTCTGTTGCCCTGAATGTCAGAACGTCTTTGCCTCAGGCCACACCTTTGTAGAGTCAAAAGAAATAGTTTTCAAATAGAAATGAATGGGCATCACCTGTGGCTCTTTGCTTAATTGCTTTGGAAAGGGATGTGTCTGAATCAGCTTTTTGGCCCTGTGTGAGGCTGTGGCTTAGATTCTTAGCACCTGATGGATCTAAAGAAAGATCCCATGTGTGCATCCAAAACCAAAATGGACAAAAGAGCATTCATTTTGGATGAAGTCTCTCGCATTCCTCTGTAAGGTTCCTGACCTTCATCAAGTGAGAATAGTGATCTTTTGGTTTAAATGTGTTCCTCAAAACCATGCAGAGGATAGCCCATAAGTGCTTGATTTTTCTCATGACTCCAAATCACATAAAGACTCTAAACCCCACAGTCAGTAGGCCTCAAATTGGAGAAGCAGTGCCATCTTAATGGCCGGCCAATTTGATCACTCCTGGTTCACTGGAAGGATGTCCAGGGCACCCTGATTTTAGGCAAATGAGGGGCAAGGGTGGTTATTTTGGACACTGTCTTGGGCAGCACCCCTCATGGAAACCTCCAGCCAGAGGTTATGATGAGTGGGTATATAGAAAAGATGAGTGACATGTGGGAGTGTTTTGGATTTAATTGTGGATATTTGTGTGGCAGTTGGAAGACATAACTGGGTCTCCCTGGGCTTGAACTTTGGTGTGATTCCCCTTAGAGACTGAGTTCAGAAACTGACCTCAGAAAAGTATTGCCATGTATTGTGTTGGGATTAAAGAGGCCATGTATGAGAGTCACCCTGGGAAACTGAGATCTAGCCCCAGAGTGGCTCTGCACAGAGCACTGGGAATCTCAGCCAAGGTATCACATGATTTCATTCAAAACACTTGGCAGCCATATTTGAGAGTCAAAACACACATGGAACTCACATTGTAGACCTCAATGGGCCTGGCTTAATGTGACCTTTTGTTCACTCTTTGAGAAGCCTTGCCTGTGAGGGTTCTTCAGAGCTTTCATTGAAATAATCTTCCTCACCATTTAATGGTTCCTGAAAAAATTGAAACCCACAGTGCTTCCAACTTCATCCTTGTAAAATGTCTAGATAAATACCATGAAATTTTTGAAATTCCCATGACTAGGTTGCACTAGAGAACCTTTGGATGTCCTGCTGCTGATCATGGATGTACCTGACAGTGCCTTGCTTGACTGGGTTTTATGAAAATGGTGTACAACAGAGGTCCCAGTAAGTTTCAGGCTCCTAAGAAGTGGGCCTAGAGTTGTGGTGGGCAGGAGTGTGATAAAACTTCTGTGTTGGAGCAATTTGGATCTTCCATTGGCTTAAAAATGGCTTGTGGCTTACATGGTGCAGCCAGCAGACCCTTATAAGTAAAGGCATCTTGTTATATGGAGAGGATTCAGGGCAATGTTCAGAATCAGGTTGCTATGGACAAGGATGCAATGGGGCAAGCTTTGAGGGATAGAAGATTGGTTGGTGCATTTTCCTGCAGACCCTGACCCACCACACGTGACAGAACTCCCTCCAGCACTGTGTCCCAGTTGAACTACTTCTATTTTATGAAGCAAATACCAAACTACCAGTGCAGCAGCAAAAACGCCACAAAAAGTGTAGGAGGGCCAAATGGCTTCACAGTTCAACGGGGAGACACTTAGACCCCAGAGGCCACAGTTTACCTAAAAAGAAAAATATCAGCACTGCTGCCTCATGTTCATTGAAACATCAGAAACAATGTCCTCCAGGTCTCACAGATGCAGACCCAGCTTTGATGGTCTCACTACAAAGGAAGCCAAATCTCCTGACAACAACATATATTTAAGTGCCCTATCTCAAGGCAGTTTCTCAAAAAGTTTTTAGGCCAGCAGAGCTCCATGTTTGTGTAGTGTTTACCCTGTCCCTTGCTTTTGGAAACTCCTCTAACACCTCCAGGGTTGTGAACTCCTGAGCATTTTCCATTCCAGATATGTGTTCACTGATTTTCTAACTCTTCTCCTCTAATTGTGTCTTACTTGGGGTGAAGGTAATGTCAAGGCATTGCTCTGGATGAGAGTGGGAGGATATTTGTGCAGCATATATATGCATACAAATTGGATTCATTTTCCAATTTTCATTTTGAAATATTGAATCCCTGACACTAACCCATACCTACTAGACTCAAACAACTCATCCTAATATGATAGAGAAAAATAACCCAAACCTATAGAAATACAAGCAGTTCATTGGAGGCATGTTGTATAGTTGGACTTGCCTTTTGCATTATATAAGGTAAAAGTTATAAATTTAGTCAATTTTTAATCGAAGAAGTTCTCCATAAGTTTTTAAACTTAAAAAATAAGAGAATTCTTGTTTCCCTTTCTCTTTAGCCTATTCACACTTGTATATTTATATTCATATATAGAATCCTACCAGGTATCACACGTACATTTTGAGGTGGCTGACTTGGCATATACAAACTGTGAGAAGAGTTCACACCTCCTAAACGCTGTTGGAACTGAAAATTCAACCTATAGGGGAGCTTCCTAGGAGAAGAACATTATACATAAATTCATGTTCAGTAAAATAAATATTTTTGCATCTGTGGGTGATATATATTTACTGATGAATTTCTATTGCCATTTATATTGCTTCTTTTAAATGTCTGTCAGTGTTTTGTGTGTTTGTGTGTGTGTGTGTGTGTGTGTGTGTGTAATATATCTGAACACTCTGCAGATTTTTCAAAATATGAAATATATGTGTCTAATGTAAACTCTCTAAATTCATTCATGTTCATGTATGTGGATTTATAATCAACTTTTCACAAGATTATAATCAGAAATATTCATCCACCTGAAATACATATTTATTTCCTAGTACTGAAAACTAACTTCAGTGAATGGTGCATACAAATCCTAATTATTCTACAGTAACTGACCCAGTCTAACATCAATGCAAGTAGATTCCTATGGGACATGATATGTAATTTGACGTTCATATGTACTCAACACTGGTACATTATTATTTCTTCAGTTTTTGCACATTTTAAATTATACACTTCATCCACAAGTTCACAAATTAATAGGCATTTGTTTCAACTTTAATCACTTCTTGCTTCAGAACACATGTATTGGCAGGGTTTCTTGACTGGTCTTTTCATGAGACTTCTTTCCAAACACATTATTTTTGATTTCCATAATCACTTTTGAAGCAAAACTCACACACTCTTCATGATAAACCAAACAATAATATTTCCATTAGACATATAACTGGTTGGAATGAGTGATTGTATATCAATATACGATTTTCTGTAATTTTTCAGATATCAATTCAATTCATTATACAAAGTTCAAAAAAGTTATATTATTTATTCACAGTATGGTCTATTCATGCTTTATCTCTATCTTAATAGACAGAGGGTACACCTCTTTCTACCCCCAATTCTAATTTTAAATCTTCAATATATTGCTCCCAGAAATGGTGAAAGAAATACTCATGTCACCTCATTATCACAGTAATATTCTGGACAAAAAATGGAAAGGTCACACTTATGATTGTACCAAAGCCTAAATGGAAAGTGAACATGGATTACTAAAAACATCCATGTCCAGGTTGTCTAATGCTGTCAATTGTCAATCCTATTGGTGACTACATATTTGTTTTTTCCTAATTTATATATTCAAACTCAACCCTGTTGAAAATGTCTAATTCTATCCCTCACTTTATACTTTGCCTGATTTCGTAATGTTTCCATTGATATCTGCTTTTCTACACATTTTCCCCAGTTCATCATAGTGACTGACTCTTCATATGTGCTGATATTTACATTCACTCTATAACCGAAAGTCTATTGCTAAAGAACTTTTGGTCCAAATCCTATACTCACTCTTCTTCCTAAACCTACTGACTATCTTCCTAATCCTACTGAATATCCCTTTTTGACTGGATGTTCTCTTCTAATTCAATCATCCAATGTACAAGGTCCTATGCCATTGTATATCGAATTATCTGAGACATCTTTGCAGAACAAAATTCAAAGCTAAGTATCCCAATCAAGGGCAAAACCCTTCTGGGCTTCAAATCATAACTAGGTTTCTCTTTTCATAATTATATTTCACCTCTATATTCTTGTAAATATTGCAGGTTCCCAATACCATTATTAATCGCACAGAATCATTCGTAACCCAATCAAACCTGTTTTTAACCCCAAGTATACACTGTTCCCTCAATCATTTTACAGAAGAGCAGGGACAGAGTGGTTCTTACAATACAGGAAAGTTGGAGACCTTCCTCCTGATGAGAACCTCAAATATCCATGCACAAATGATACCTGGAGAAGTTGTAGGCAGGTATGAAGCACCTAAGAGAGAAAAAGTCATCTTCCATGGCAAACAACCTGGTCAGGATGAAGGGATGTGTCTGAATCTGCCTCTCTATTCTTATTGTAGAGAAGGTGGACCAAACCAGGCCTGAGTGGAGAACTGTTCCCAGGTGCCAATGGTTGATATACATTCTACCTAATAAAAGTGTCAAAGGAAGTAGGGGCAACCTCCATCTTATGTTACCCTTGGAAGCAACTGTTAGGACAAAGTGGTTGCCAAGGCAGTGACCTCATTCAGTTTCAAAGAATGTGACATCCCTCATTTCCTTGGTGATGGAAATCTCTGAACTTGGTATCCAAGAAGGCAGGCACCCAGAGGCAGTCCCTGTCCCAGTCCCAGTGGGCTCACTTTTATGGATTTACCAAGGACAGAGTCAGTTTTCTTGGTACCTAATGATGTGAGGATGGCCAAATGCCAGGAGAGCTCTGAAGATGGACCTTTCCTTTGAAATAGGTAGTGGCTAACCACTTTTTCCTGATATCTTCACAGAGTTGGTCAAGGAAACAAGATCTGAGAGAAGACAGGCCATTTCGGGGGAACATAGTATGAACCACCAGTCAGAGGACACTCCGGATAGTCACAGACCTACTTGGGGGAAGGAGGTGCCTTTGTGGGAGTGGGTGTGGGTTTGTTGTTTTGTCTCATGTTCTGAGAATACATAGGAAAGGCGGTTTTTTTGGTTTGAAGTGGACAGTTTCTAGTAAGTCATTTGACACGGCGAGTGTTTCTGTTTCTGTGTATCCCACTGTGTCCGTTGTTGTAGACATTAGAAAATAGAATGCATTAATGGATGTGTCCTGTCTAGTATATAACTTCCCATAATTCTTCCTGCCCAATATATGAATGGACTGCAGCTTGTCTTATCGATGTGCAACACCTGCTATCATTTTAAGTTGTTGTTTTCTTCCTGAATTCTGGCCACTCTCGAGAATAGGCTCATAGATTTGTGTCCAAAATATGTAAAACCTCCAAGCTCTGTGACATGGCCATGTGCAGGATAGCTGAAGAGAATGGCGAGCATCTCAGAAAACTCAGATATCAGTGTGACCAGGAAAGTCTCAGTGCAGAAACCCCGCTTTGGGCCTTTTGCTTACTTATTGTTGTGTTGCACTGAATGTCAGGAAGGTCTTTGCCTCAGGCCACCCCTTTGTGAAGCCTGAAGAAAACAGTTTTCAAATGGAAATGAATGGGCCTCACGTGTGGCTCTTTGCTTAATTGCTTTGGAAAGGGATGTGTCTTTATCAGCCTCTTGGACCTGTGTGTGGCTGTGACTTAGGTTCTCAGCACCTGATGGATCTTAAGAATGATCCATGTGAGCTTCCAAAACCAAAATAGCATAAAATATCATTCATTGTGGATGAAGTCTCTTGCCTTCCTCTGTTAGGTTCCTGCACTCCATCAAATGAGAATAGGAATTCTTTGGGTCAAATGAGTTCTTCAAAGCCCTGAAGAGGTGCTTGTGTTTTCGCATGACTCTAAATCACCTAAAGAATCGATACCTAAAATCAGTATGCCTCAAATTGGAGAAACACAGAAGTATTAAAGGCAGGCTTATTTGTTCACTCCTGGTTCACAGAAACGGTGTCCAGGCTACTCAGACTTTAGGCAAATGAGGGGCAAAGGAGCTGATTTTGGACACTGTCTTGGGCTGCGCCCCTCATGGAAACCTCCAGCCAGAAGTTAAGATGATTGACTATATGGAATAAGATGAGGGCCATGTGGGAGTGTTTTGGTTTTAATATTGCTCATTTGTGTGGCATTGGAATAAATGATTGGGTCCACGTGGGCTTGAACTCTGGTGTGATTCCCCTTAGAGACTGGGTTTTGGAAGTGAACTCAGGGAAGCATTGCCATGAATTTTGTTGGGATTTTAAGAGGCCAAGCATGAAAGTCACTCTTGGAAACTGAGACCTAGACCCCGGGTGGATTTCCACAGAGGTCTGGGAATCTCAGCAAGGATATTACATTATTTTACTCTTAAAGAAATGGCAGCCATAGTTGAGAGTCAAAACACACATGGACATCACATTGTTGACCTCAATGGTCCTGGCCTAATGTGACCTTTTGTCCACTCTTTGGGAAGCCTTGCCTGTGAGAGTTCTCCAGAGATTTCATTGACATGAGCTTCCTCAACATTTAATGTTTGCTGAATGAATTAAAACCCACAGTGCCTCCAAATTCATGCTTGAAAAATGGCTAGATAAATACCATGAAATTTTTGAAATTCCTATGACCAGGTGGCACTGGAGAAACATTGGATGTCCTGTTGCTGATCATGAGTATACCAGACAGTGCCTTGATTTACTGAGTTTCATGAAAATGGTGTAGAACAGAGATGCCAGTATGTTGGAGCCTGCTGAGTAGTGGGTCTAGAGCAGTGGTGGGGAGGTGTTTGATAAAACATCCGTGGTAGGGCCATGTGGATCTACCATTGGATTCCAAATGGCTTGTAACTGACATGGTGCAGCCAGCAGACCCTTATATGTAAAGGCATCTTGTTATATGGAGAGTTTTAAGAGGAAAATTAAGAATCAGGTTGATATGTACAAGGGGACAATGGGGCAAGCTATGAGAGAGAGAAGCATAATTGGTGCATTCTCTTGCAGACCTGACTCACCACACATGACAGAACTCCCTCCAGCACTGTGTCCCAGTTTATCTCCTAGTATTTCGTGAAACAAATACCAAACTCACAGTGCAGCAGCAAAAACACCACAAAAAGAGGAGAAGGAACAAATGGCTTCACAGTCCACACGGGGAGACACTTAGTCCCCAGTGGCCTCAGTTTACCTACAAAGAGAGGATTCAGCACTGCTTCATCTTGTTCATTGGAAAATAAGAAACCATGTCCTCCAGGTCACATAGATGCAGACCCAGCTTTGATGGTCTCACTACAAAGGAAGCCAAATCTCATGAAAACAACATATATTTCAAGTGCGGAAGCTCAGAGGCAGTTTCTCAAACAGTTTTTAGGCCAGCAGAGTTACATGTTTGTGGAGTGTTTACCATGTCCCTTACTTTTGGAAACTCCTCTACCACCTCCAAGGTTGTGAACTCCTGAGCATTTTCCATTTCAGATATGTATTCACTGATTTTGTAACTCTTCTCCTCTAATTGTGTCTTACTTGGGGTGAAGGTAATGTCAAGGCATTGTTTTGGATGAGAGCGGGAGGATATTTGTGCAGCATATATTTACATACACATTGGATTCATTTTCCAATTTGTCCTTCGAAGTACTGAATCCCTGACACTAACCCATACCTAGTAGACTCAGACTATTCATCCTAATATAATGGGGAAAATTAACCCAACACAATAGAAATGCAAGCACTTCAGAGGAGACATGTTCTATAGTTGGACTTGACATTTGCATTATATAAGGTAGGGGTTATACATCTAGTCAAATTTTAATTGAAATATTCTCCATGTGTTTTTAAACTTAACAAATATGTGAATACTTGTTTCCAAATTCTGTAGCCTATTCACACATGTATATTTATATGCATATATTGAATCCTACCAGGTATCACACGTACATTTTTGTAAGGTGGATGTCTTGGCAGATACAAATTGTGAGAAGTGTTCACTCCTCCTAAATGCTGTTGGAAATGAAAATTCAACCTATAAGAGAGCGTCCTAGAAGAACAACATTATACATAAACTCATGTTCAGTAACATAATTATTTTTTCATCTGTGGATGATATATATTTACTGATGAATTTCGATTGGCATTTATATTGGTACTTTTTAATGTCTGTGAGTGTTGTGTGTGTGTGTGTGTGTGTGTGTGTGTGTGTGTGTATAGATATAGATATAGATATACTCTCCAAAGTTTTCCAAATATGAAAAAATTGTCTAATATATACTCTCTAAATTCATTCATGTTCATGTATGTAAATTTATAATCAACTTTTCACAAGATTATAATCAGAAATATTCATCCACCTGAAATACATATTTGTTTCCTAGTACTGACTACTAACTTCAGTGAAGGGTGCATACAAATCCTAATTATTCTACAGTATCTGACCCAGTATAACATCAATGCAAGTAGACTCCTATGGGACATGATATGTAATTTGTCATTCATTTGTATTCGACACTGGTACATTATTGTTTCTTCAGTTTTTGCACATCATAGGATATACATTTCATCCACAAGTTCACAAATTAATAGGCATTTGTTTCAACTTTAATCACTTCTTGCTTCAGAAAACATGTATTGTCAGGGTTTCTTGACGGGTCTTTCATCAGACTTCTTTCCAAACACATTATTTTGAATTTCCATAATCATTTTGAAGCAAAACTAACACACTCTTCAAGATAAACCAAAACACTAATATTTCCATTAGATATATAATTGGTTGGAATGAATGATTGTATACCAATATACGATATCCTTTAATTTTTCAGATATCAGTTCAATTCATTATTTAAAGTTGAAAAAATTATATTATTTATTCACAGTATGGTCTATTCATGCTTTTTTTCTATGTTCATAGAAACAGGGTACACCTCTTTGTACCCCCGATTCTAACTTTACATCTTCAATATATTGCTCGCAGAAATGGTGAAAGAAATACTCATGTCACCTCATTATCACAGTAATATTCTGGACAAAAAATGGAAAGGTCACACTTATGATTGTACCAAAGCCTAAATGGAAAGTGAACATTGATTTCTAAAACATCCATGTCCAGGTTGCCTAATGCTGTCAATTGTCAATCCTATTGGTGACTACATATTTATTTTTTCCTAATTTATATTTTCAAACTCAACCCTGTTGAAAATGTCTAATTCTATCACTCACTTTATACTTTGCCTGATTTCGTAATGTTTCTATTGATATCTGCTTTTCTACATATTTTCCCCAGTTCAACATAGTGACTGACTCTTCATATGTGCTGACATTTACATTCACTCTATAACCAAAAGTATATTGCTAAAGAACTTTTGGTCCAAATCCTATACTCACTCTTCTTCCTAAACCTACCGACTATCTTCCTAATCCTACTGAATATCCCTTTTTGACCTGATGTTCTCTTCTAAATTCAATCATCCAATGTACAACTTCCTATGCCATTGTAATTCGAATTATTTGAGACATCTTTGCAGAACATAATTCAAAGCTAAGTATCCCAATCAAGGGCAAAACCCTTCTGGGCTTCAAATCACACCTAGATTTCTGTTTTCATACTTATATTTCACCTCTATATTCTTGTAAATATTGCAGGTTCCCAATACCATTATTCATCGCACAGAATCATTCGTCACCCAAAACAAACCTGTTTTTAACCCCAAGTATACATTGTTCCCTCAATCATTTTACAGAAGAGCAGGGACAGAGTGATTCTTACAATACAGGAAAGTTGGGGACCTTCCACCAGATGAGAACCCCAAATGTCCATGCACAAATGATACCTGGAGAAGTTGTAGGCAGGTATGAAGCACCTGAGAGAGCAAAAGTCATCTTCCATGGCAAACAACCTGGTCAGGATGAAGGGATGTGTCTTAATCTGCCTCTCTCTTCTTATTGTAGAGAAGGTGGACCAAACCAGGCCTGAGTGGAGAGCTGTTCCCGGGTGCCAATGGTTGATATACATTCTACCTTATGAAAGTGTCACAGGAAGTAGCGGCAACCTCCATCTTATGTTACCCTTGGAAGCAACTGTTAGGACAAAGTGGTTGCCAAGGCAGTGACCTCATTCAGTTCCAAAGAATGTGACATACCTCATTTCCTTGGTGATGGAACTCTCTGAACTTGGTATCCAAGAAGCCAGGCACCCAGAGGCAGTCCCAGTCCCAGGCCCAGTGGGCTCACTTGTTTGGATTTACCAAGGACAGAGTCAGTTTTCTTGGTACCTAATGATGTGAGGATGGCCAAATGCCAGGAGAGCTCAGAAGATGGACCTTTCCTGAGAAAACAGGTAGTGGCTAACCACTTTTTCCTGACATCTTCACAGAGTTGGTAAAGGAAACAAGATCTGAGAGAAGTCAGGCCATTTCGGGGGAACATATTATGGCCCACCAGTCAGAGGACACTCCGGATAGTCACAGACCTACTTGGGGGAAGGAGGTGCCTTTTTGGGAGTGGGTGTGTGTTTGTTGTTTTGTCTCATGTTCTGAGAATAGATAGGAAAGGCGTTTTCTTTGGTTTGGAGTTGACAGTTTCTAGTAAGTCATTTGACAAGGCGAGTGTTTCTGTTTATGTGTATCCCACTGTGTCTGTTGTTGTAGACATTAGAAAAGAGAATGCCTTAATGGATGTGTCCTGTCTAGTATAAATCTTCCCATAATTCATCCTGCCCAATATATGAATGGACTGCAGCTTGTCTTATCGATGTGCAACACCTGCTATCTTTCTAATTTGTTGTTTTCTTCCTGAATTCTGGAAACTCTCCAGAATTAGGCTCATGGATTTGTGTCCAAAATATGTACCACCTCCAAGCTCTGTGACATGGCCATGTAAAGGATAGTTGAAGAGAATGGTGAGCATCTCAGAAAACTCAGATATCAGTGTGACCAGGAAAGTCTCAGTGCAGAAACACTGCTTTGGGCATTTTGCTTACTTATTGTTGTGTTGCACTGAATGTCAGGAAGGTCTTTGCCTCAGGCCACCCCTTTGTGAAGCCTGAAGAAAACAGTTTTCAAATGGAAATGAATGGGCCTCTCCTGTGGTTCTTTGCTTAATTGCTTTGGAAAGGGATGTGTCTTTATCAGCCTCTTGGACCTGTGTGTGGCTGTGACTTAGATTCTCAGCCTGATGGATCTTAAGAATGATCCCATGTGAGCTTCCAAAACCAAAATGGCAAAAAATATCATTCATTGTGGATGAAGTCTCTTGCCTTCCTCTGTTAGGTTCCTGCACTCCAACAAATGAGAATAGGGATTCTGTGAGTCAAATGAGTTCTTCAAAGCCCTGCCGAGGTGCTTGTGTTATCGCATGACTCTAAATCACCTAAAGAATCGATACCTAAAATCAGTAGCCCTCAAATTGGAGAAACACAGAAGTATTAATGGCAGGCTTATTTGTTCACCCCTGGTTCACAGCAACGGTGTCCAGGCTACCCTGACTTTAGGCAAATGAGGGGCAAACGAGCTGATTTTGGACACTGTCTTGGGCTGCGCCCCTCTTGGAAACCTCCAGCCAGAGGTTAAGATGATTGACTATATGGAATAAATGAGGGTCATGTGGGAGTGTTTTGGTTTTAATTTTGGTCATTTGTGTGGCATTGGAAAAAATGACTGGTTCCACGTGGGCTTGAACTCTAGTGTGATTCCCCTTAGACACTCGGTTTTGGAACTGAACTCAGAGAAGCATTGCTATGAATTTTGTTGGGATTTTAAGAGGCCACGCATGAAAGTCACTCTTGGAAACTGAGACCTACGCCCCGGGTAGATTTCCACAGAGGCCTGGGAATCTCAGCAAGGATATCACATGATTTTATTCTTAAAGAAATGGCATCCATAGTTGAGAGTCAAACACACATGGTCCTCACATTGTAGACCTCAATGGGCCTGGCCTAATGTGATATTTTGTCCACTCTTTGGGAAGTCTTGCCTGTGAGATTTCTCCAGAGATTTCATTGAAATGAGCTTCCTCAACATTTAATGTTTGCTGAATGAATTGAAACCCACAGTGCCTCCAACTTCATGCTTGAAAAATGGCTAGATAAATACCATGAAATTTTTGAAATTCTTATGACCAGGTGGCCCTGGAGAAACATTGGATGTCCTGTTGCTGATCATGAGTATACCAGACAGTGCCTTGATTTACTGAGTTTCATGAAAATGGTGTAGAACAGAGATGCCAGTATGTTGGAGCCTGCGGAGTAGTGGGTCTAGAGCAGTGGTGGGGAGGTGTTTGATAAAACATCCATGGTAGGGCCATGTGGATCTACCATTGGATTCCAAATGGCTTATAACTGACATGGTGCAGCCAGCAGACCCTTATATGTAAAGGCATCTTGTTATATGGAGAGTTTTAAGAGGAAAATTAAGAATCAGGTTGATATGGACAAGGGGACAATGGGGCAAGCTTTGAGAGATAGAAGCATAGTTGGTGCATTCTCTTGCAGACCCTGACCCACCACACATGACAGAACTCCCTCCAGCACTGTGTCCCAGTTTATCTCCTAGTATTTCGTTAAAAAAATACCAAACTCACAGTGCAGCAGCAAAAACACCACAAAAAGAGGAGAAGGAACAAATGGCTTCACAGTCCACACGGGGAGACAATTAGTCCCCAGTGGCCTCAGTTTACCTACAAAAAGTGGATTCAGCACTGCTTCATCTTGTTCATTGGAAAATAAGAAACCATGTCCTCCAGGTCACATAGATGCAGACCCAGCTTTGATGGTCTCACTACAAAGGAAGCCAAATCTCCTTAAAACAACATATATTTCAAGTGCGGAAGCTCAGAGGCAGTTTCTCAAAAAGTTATTAGGCCAGTAGAGCTCCATGTTTGTGGAGTGTTGACCCTGTCCCCTAGTTTTGGAAACTCCTCTACCACCTCCAAGGGTGTGAACTCCTGAGCATTTTCCATTCCAGATATGTATTCACTGATTTTGTAACTCTTCTCCTCTAATTTTGTCTTACTTGGGGTGAAGGTAATGTCAAGGCATTGTTCTGGATGAGAGCGGGAGGATATTTGTGCAGCATATTTTTACATACACATTGGATTCATTTTCCAATTTGTCATTCGAAGTACTGAATCCCTGACACTAACCCATACCTAGTAGACTCAGACTATTCATCCTAATATAATGGGGGAAATTAACACAACACAATAGAAATACAAGCACTTCAGAGGAGACATGTTGTATAGTTGGACTCAACATTTGCATTATATAAGGTAGGGGTTATAAATCTAGTCAAATTTTAATTGAAATATTCTCCATGTGTTTTTAAACTTAATAAATATTTGAATTCTTGTTTCCCTCTTCTGTAGCCTCTTCACACATGTATATTTATATGCATATATAGAATCCCACCAGGTATCACACGTACATTTTTGTGAGGTGGCAGTCCTGGCAGATACAAATTGTGAGAAGTGTTCACTCTTCCTAAATGCTATTGGAAATGAAAATTCAACCTATAAAAGAGCGTCCTAGTAGAACAACTTTATACATAAACTCATGTTCAGTAAAATAAATATTTTTGCCTCTGTGGATGATATATATTTACTGATGAATTCAGATTGGCATTTATATTGGTACTTTTTAATGTCTGTGAGTGTTGTGTGTGTGTATGTGTTTGTGTGTGTGTGTGTGTGTGTTTATATATATATATATATAGATATAGATAGATAGATATAGATATTGATATAGATATACTCTCCAAATTTTTCAAAATATAAAATATATGTGTCTAATATACACTCTCTATATCATTCATGTTCATGTATGTGTATTTGTAATCAACTTTTCACAAGATTATAATCAGAAATATTCATCCACCTGAAATACATATTTGTTTTGTAGTACTGAAAACTAACTTCAGTGAAAGGTGCATACAAATCCTAATTAACAACAGTAACTGACCCAGTCTAACATCAATGCAAGTAGACTCCTATGGGACATGATATGTAATTTGTCATTCATTTGTATTCGACACTGGTACATTATTGTTTCTTCAGTTTTTGCACATCATAGGATATACATTTCATCCACAAGTTCACAAATTAATAGGCATTTGTTTCAACATTAATCACTTCTCGCTTCAGAACACATGTATTGTCAGGGTTTCTTGACTGGTCTTTTCATGAGACTTCTTTCCAAACACATTATTTTGAATTTCCATAATCATTTTGAAGCAAAACTCACACACTCTTCATGATAAACCAAAACACTAATATTTCCATTAGATATATAACTGGTTGGAATGAATGATTGTATATCAATATACAATTTCCTTTTATCTTTCAGATATCAGTTCAATTCATTATTTAATGTTCAAAAAAGTTATACTATTTATTCACAGTATGGTCTATTCGTGGTTTTTCTCTATGTGCATAGAAACAGGGTACACCTATTTGTACCCCCGATTCTAATTTTACATCTTCAATATATTGCTCCCAGAAATGGTGAAAGAAATACTCATGTCACCTCATTATCACAGTAATATTCTGGACAAAAAATGGAAAGGTCACACTTATGATTGTACCAAAGCCTAAATGGAAAGTGAACATGGATTTCTAAAAACATCCATGTCCAGGTTGCCTAATGCTGTCAATTGTCAATCCTATTGGTGACTACATATTTGTTTTTCCTAATTTATATATTGAAACTCAACCCTGTTGAAAATGTCTAATTCTATCCCTCACTTTATACTTTGCCTGATTTCGTAATGTTTCCATTGATATCTGCTTTTCTACATATTTTCCCCAGTTCAACATAGTGACTGACTCTTCATATGTGCTGACATTTACATTCACTCTATAACCGAAAGTCTATTGCTAAAGAACTTTTGGTCCAAATCCTATACTCACGCTTCTTCCTAAACCTACCGACTATCTTCCTAATCCTACTGAATATCCCGTTGACTGGATGTTCTCTTCTAAATTCAATCATCCAATGTACAAGGTCCTATACCATTGTATATCGAATTATCTGAGACATCTTTGCAGAACATAATTCAAAGCTAAGTATCCCAATCAAGGGCAAAACCCTTCTGGGCTTCAAATCATACGTAGATTTCGGTTTTCATTCTTATATTTCACCTCTATATTCTTGTAAATATTGCAGGTTCCAAATACCATTATTCATCGCACAGAATCATTCGTCACCAAATCAAACCTGTTTTTAACCCCAAGTATACACTGTTTCCTCAATCATTTTACAGAAGTGCAGGGACAGAGTGGTTCTGACAATACAGAAAAGTTGGGAACCTTCCACCTGATGAGAACCTCAAATGTCCATGCAAAAATGATACCTGGAGAAGTTGTAGGCAGGTATGAAGCACCTGAGAGAGCAAAAGTCATCTTCCATGGCAAACAACCTGGTCAGGATGAAGGGATGTGTCTGAATCTGCCTCTCTCTTCTTATTGTAGACAAGGTGGAACAATCCAGGCCTGAGTATAGAGCTGTTCCCGGGTGCCAATGGTTGATATACATTCTACCTTATGAAAGTGTCACAGGAAGTAGGGGCAAACTCCATGTTATGTTACCCTTGGAAGCAACTTTTAGGACAAAGTGGTTGCCAAGGCAGTGACCTCATTCAGTTCCAAAGAATGTGACATACCTCATTTCCTTGGTGATGGAAATCTCTGAACTTGGTATCCAAGAAGCCAAGCACCCAGAGGCAGTCCCAGTCCCAGGCCCAGTGGGGTCACTTGTTTGGATTTACCACGGACAGAGTCAGTTTTCTTGGTACCTAATGATGTGAGGATGGCCAAATGCCAGGAGAGCTCTGAAGATGGACCTTTCCTGAGTAAACAGGTAGTGGCTACCCTCTTTTTCCTGACATCTTCACAGAGTTGGTCAAGGAAACATGATCTGAGAGAAGACAGGCCATGTCGGGGGAACATATTATGGCCCACAGTCAGAGGACACTCCAGATACTCACAGACCTACTTGGGGGAAGGAGGTGCCTTTGTGGGAGTGGGTTTGGGTTTGTTCTTTTGTCTCATGTTCTGAGAAGAGATAGAAATGGCGGTTTGTTTGGTTTGGAGCAGACAGTTTCTATTAAGTCATTTGACAAGGCGAGTGTTTCTGTTTATGTGTATCCCACTGTGTCCGTTGTTGTAGACATTAGAAAAGAGAATGCATTAATGGATGTGTCCTGTCTAGTATAAATCTTCCCATAATTCATCCTACCCAACTTATGAATGGACTGCAGCTTGTCTTATCGATGTGCAACACCTGCTATCTTTCTAAGTTGTTGTTTTCTTCCTGAATTCTGGCCACTCTCCAGAATAGGCTAAGGGATTTGTGTCCAAAATATGTACCACCTCCAAGCTCTGTGACATGGCCATGTACTGGATAGCTGAAGAGAATGGCGAGCATCTCAGAAAACACAGATTTCTGTGTGACCAGGAAAGTCTCAGTGCAGAAACCCTGCTTTGGGCTTTTTGCTTACTTATTGTTGTGTTGCACTGAATGTCAGGAAGGTCTTTGCCTCAGGCCACCCATTTGTGAAGCTTGAAGAAAACAGTTTTCAAATGGAAATGAATGGGCCTCACCTGTGGCTCTTTGTTTAATTGCTTTGGAAAGAGATGTGTCTTTATCAGCCTCTTGGACCTGTGTGTGGCTGTGACTTAGATTCTCAGCACCTGATGGATCTTAAGAATGATCCCATGTTAGCTTCCAAAACCAAAATGGCAAAAAAATATCATTCATTGTGGATGAAGTCTCTTGCCTTTCTCTGTTAGGTTCCTGCACTCCAACAAATATGAATAGGGATTCTGTGAGTCAAATGAGTTCTTCAAAGCCCTGCAGAGGTGCTTGTGTTTTCGCATGACTCTAAATCACCTAAAGAATCGATACCTAAAATCAGTAGCCCTCAAATTGGAGAAACATAGAAGTATTAACGGCAGGCTTATTTGTTCACCCCTGGTTCACAGCAACGGTGTCCAGGCTACCCTGACTTTAGGCAAATGAGGGGCAAACGAGCTGATTTTGGACACTGTCTTGGGCTGCACCCCTGATGGAAAACTCCAGCCAGAGTTTAAGATGATTGACTAAATGGAATAAGGTGAGGGCCATGTGGGAGTGTTTTGGTTTTAATGTTGGTCATTTGTGTGGCATTGGAAAAAATGACTGGTTCCACGTGGGCTTGAACTCTGGTGTGATTCCCCTTAAACACTGGGTTTTGGAACTGAACTCTGAGAAGCATTGCTATGAATTTTGTTGGGATTTTAAGAGGCCACGCATGAAAGTCGCTCTTGGAAACTGAGACCTAGGCCCCGGGTAGATTTCCACAGAGGCCTGGGAATCTCAGCAAGGATATCACATGATTTTATTCTTAAAGAAATGGCATCCTTATTTGAGAGTCAAAACACACATGCACCTCACATTGTAGACCTCAATGGGCCTGGCCTAATGTGACCTTTTGTCCATTCTTTGGGAAGCCTTGCCTGTGAGATTTCTCCAGAGATTTCATTGAAATGAGCTTCCTCAATATTTAATGTTTGCTGAGTGAATTGAAACCCACAGTGCATCCAACTTCATGCTTGAAAAATGGCTAGATAAATACCATGAAATTTTTGAAATTCCTATGACCAGGTGGCACTGGAGAAACATTGGATGTCCTGTTGCTGATCATGAGTATACCAGACAGTGCATTGATTTACTGAGTTTCATGAAAATGGTGTAGAACAGAGATGCCAGTAATTTGGAGCCTGCTGAGTAGTGGGTCTAGAGCAGTGGTGGGGAGGCGTTTGATAAAACATCCGTGGTAGGACCATGTGCATCTACCATTGAATTCCAAATGGCTTGTAACTGACATGGTGCTGCCAGCAGACCCTTATATGTAAAGGCATCTTATTATATGGAGAGTTTTAAGAGGAAAATTAAGAATCAGGTTGATATGGACAAGGGGGCAATGGGGCAAGCTGTGAGAGAGAGAAGCCTAGTTGGTGCATTCTCTTGCAGACCCTGACCCACCACACGTGACAGAACTCCCTCCAGCACTGTGTCCCAGTTTAGCTGCTAGTATTTCGTGAAACAAATACCAAACTCACAGTGCAGCAGCCTAAACACCACAAAAAGTGGAGGAGGACCAAATGGCTTCACAGTCCACACGGGGAGACGGGGAGACACTTAGTCCCCAGTTGCCTCAGTTTACCTATAAAGAGAGGATTCAGCACTGCTTCATCTTGTTCATTGGAAAATAAGAAACCATGTCCTCCAGGTCACATAGATGCAGACCCAGCTTTGATGGTCTCACTACAAAGGAAGCCAAATCTCATGAAAACAACATATATTTCAAGTGCGGAAGCTCAGAGGCAGTTTCTCAAACAGTTTTTAGGCCAGCAGAGTTACATGTTTGTGGAGTGTTTACCATGTCCCTTACTTTTGGAAACTCCTAAACCACCTCCAAGGTTGTGAACTCCTGAGCATTTTCCATTCCAGATATGTATTCACTGATTGTGTAACTCTTCTCCTCTAATTGTGTCTTACTTGGGGTGAAGGTAATGTCAAGGCATTGTTTTGGATGAGAGCGGGAGGATATTTGTGCAGCATATATTTACATACACATTGGATTCATTTTCCAATTTTTCATTCGAAGTACTGAATCCCTGACACTAACCCATACCTAGTAGACTCAGACTATTCATGCTAATATAAGGGGGAAAATTAACCCAACACAATAGAAATACAAGCACTTCAGAGGAGACATGTTCTATAGTTGGACTTGACATTTGCATTATATAAGGTGGGAGTTATACATCTAGTCAAATTTTAATTGAAATATTCTCCATGTGTTTTTAAACTTCACAAATATGTGAATACTTGTTTCCAATTTCTGTAGCCTATTCACACATGTATATTTGTATGCATATATACAATCCTACCAGGTATCACACGTACATTTTTGTAAGGTGGATGTCTTGGCAGATGCAAATTGTGAGAAGTGTTCACTCCTCCTAAATGCTGTTGGAAATGAAAATTCAACCTATAAGAGAGCGTCCTAGAAGAACAACATTATACATAAACTCATGTTCAGTAACATAATTATTTTTTCATCTGTGGATGATATATATTTACTGATGAATTTCGATTGGCATTTATATTGGTACTTTTTAATGTCTGTGAGTGTTGTGTGTGTGTGTGTGTGTGTGTGTGTGTGTGTATAGATATAGATATAGATATACTCTCCAAAGTTTTCCAAATATGAAATATACGTGTCTAGTATACACTCTCTAAATTCATTCATGTTCATGTATGTTAACTTATAATCAACTTTTCACAAGATTATAATCAGAAATATTCATCCACCTGAAATACATATTTGTTTCCTAGTACTGACTACTAACTTCAGTGAAGGGTGCATACAAATCCTAATTATTTTACAGTATCTGACCCAGTCTAACATCAATGCAAGTAGACTCCTATGGGACATGATATGTAATTTGTCATTCATTTGTATTCGACACTGGTACATTATTGTTTCTTCAGTTTTTGCACATCATAGGATATACATTTCATCCACAAGTTCACAAATTAATAGGCATTTGTTTCAACATTAATCACTTCTTGCTTCAGAACACATGTATTGTCAGGGTTTCTTGACTGGTCTTTTCATGAGACTTCTTTCCAAACACATTATTTTGAATTTCCATAATCATTTTGAAGCAAAACTCACACACTCTTCATGATAAACCAAAACACTAATATTTCCATAAGATATATAACTGGTTGGAATGAATGATTGTATATCAATATACAATTTCCTTTTATATTTCAGATATCAGTTCAATTCATTATTTAAAGTTCAAAAAAGTTATATTATTTATTCACAGTATGGTCTATTCGTGGTTTCTCTCTATGTTCATAGAAACAGGGTACACCTATTTGTACCCCAGATTCTAATTTTACATCTTCAATATATTGCTCCCAGAAATGGTGAAAGAAATACTCATGTCACCTCATTATCACAGTAATATTCTGGACAAAAAATGGAAAGGTCACACTTATGATTGTACCACAGCCTAAATGGAAAGTGAACATGGATTTCTAAAAACATCCATGTCCAGGTTGCCTAATGCTGTCAATTGTCACTCCTATTGGTGACTACATATTTGTTTTTTCCTAATTTATATATTGAAACTCAACCCTGTTGAAAATGTCTAATTCTATCCCTCACTTTATACTTTGCCTGATTTCGTAATGTTTCCATTGATATCTGCTTTTCTACATATTTTCCCCAGTTCCACATAGTGTCTGACTCTTCATATGTGCTGACATTTACATTCACTCTATAACCAAAAGTCTATTGCTAATGAACTTTTGGTCCAAATCCTATACTCACTCGTCTTCCTAAACCTACCGACTGTCTTCCTAATCCTACTGAATATCCCTTTTTGACTGGATGTTCTCTTCTAAATTCAATCATCCAATGTTCAAGGTCCTATGCCATTGTATATCAAATTATCTGAGACATCTTTGCAGAACATAATTCAAAGCTAAGTATCCCAATCAAGGGCAAAACCCTTCTGGGCTTCAAAGCATACCTAGATTTCTTTTTTCATACTTATATTTCACCTCTATATTCTTGTAAATATTGCAGGTTCCCAATCCCATTATTCATCGCACAGAATCATTCGTCACCAAATCAAACCCCAAGTATACACTGTTCCCTCAATCATTTTACAGAACAGCAGGGACAGAGGGGTTCTTACAATACAGGAAAGTTGGGGATCTTCCACCAGATGAGAACCTCAAATGTCCATGCACAAATGATACCTGGAGAAGTTGTAGGCAGGTATGAAGCACCTGAGAGAGCAAAAGTCATCTTCCATGGCAAACAACCTGGTCAGGATGAAGGGATGTGTCTGAATCTGCCTCTCTCTTCTTATTGTAGACAAGGTGGAACAATCCAGGCCTGAGTGGAGAGCTGTTCCCGGGTGCCAATGGTTGATATACATTCTACCTTATGAAAGTGTCACAGGAAGTAGAGGAAACCTCCATCTTATGTAACCCTTGGAAGCAACTGTTAGGACAAAGTGGTTGCCAAGGCAGTGACCTCATTCAGTTCCAAAGAATGTGACATACCTCATTTTCTTGGTGATGGAACTCTCTGAACTTGGTATCCAAGAAGCCAGGCACCCAGAGGCAGTCCCAGTCCCAGTCCCAGTGGGCTCACTTGTTTGGATTTACCAAGGACAGAGTCAGTTTTCTTGGTACCTAATGATGTGAGGATGGCCAAATGCCAGGAGAGCTCTCAAGATGGACCTTTCCTGAGAAAACAGGTAGTGGCTAACCACTTTTTCCTGACATCTTCACAGAGTTGGTCAAGGAAACAAGATCCGAGAGAAGACAGGCCATTTCGGGGGAACATAGAATGGCCCACCAGTCAGAGGACACTCCGGATAGTCACAGACCTACTTGGGGGAAGGAGGTGCCTTTGTGGGAGTGGGTGTTGGTTTGTTGTATTGTCTCATGTTCTGAGAATAGATCGAAAAGGCGGTTTGTTCGGTTTGGAGCAGACAGTTTCTAGTAAGTCATTTGACAAGGCGAGTGTTTCTGTTTATGTGTATCCCACTGTGTCCGTTGTTGTAGACATTAGAAAAGAGAATGCATTAATGGATGTGTCCTGTCTAGTATAAATCTTCCGTATAATTCATCCTGCCCAATATATGAATGGACTGCAGCTTGTCTTATCGATGTGCAACACCTGCTATCATTCTAAGTTGTTGTTTTCTTCCTGAATTCTGGCCACTCTCCAGAATGGGCTCAGGGATTTGTGTCCAAAATATGTACAACCTCCAAGCTCTGTGACATGGCCATGTAAAGGATAGTTGAAGAGAATGGCGAGCATCTCAAAAAACTCAGATATCAGTGTGACCAGGAAAGTCTTAGTGCAGAAACACTGCTTTGGGCTTTTTGCTTACTTATTGTTGTGTTGCACTGAATGTCAGGAAGGTCTTTGCCTCAGGCCACCCCTTTGTGAAGCCTGAAGAAAACAGTTTTCAAATGGAAATGAATGGGCATCACCTGTGGCTCTTTGCTTCATTGCTTTGGAAATGGATGTATCTGAATCAGCCTCTTGGCCCTGTGTGAGCCTGTGGTTTAGATTTTCAGCACCTGATGAATCTAAAGAAAGATCCCATGTGGGCATCCAAAACCTAAATGGAAAAAAGATCAGTCATTGTGGATGAAGCCTCTCGCCTTCCTCTGTAAGATTTCTGACCTCCATCAAGTGAGAATAGGGATCATTTGTGTCAAATAAGTTCTTCAAAGGGCTGCAGAGGGGAGACAATAGGTGCTTGGGTTTTCTTATAACTCCAATTCACACTAAAAATCTATACCCCACAGTCAGTAGGCCTCAAATTTGAGAAGTGGAGTAGTATTAATGGCAGGCCTATTTGATCACTTCTGGTTCACACTAACGTTGTCCAGGCCACCCTGACTTTAGGCAAATGAGGGACAAGGGAGATTATTTTTGACACTGTCTTGGGCTGTGCCCCTCATGGAAACCTCCAGCTAGAGGTTATGATTAGTGTCTATATAAAAAGATGAAGAGGGCCATGTGAGAGTGTTTTGGTTTTAATTGTCATCATTTGTGTGGCAATTTGAAGAGATGCCTGGGTCCACCTGGGCTTGAACTCTGTTGTGATTCCCCTTAGAGACTGAGTTATGTAACTGACCTCAGAGAAGTATTGCCATGAATTGTGTTGGGATTTCAGGAGGCCACACATGAGATTCACCATTGGAATCTGAGATCTTGGCCCAGGGTGACTTTACACAGAGCACTGGGAATCTAAGCCAGGATATCACAAGATTTTATTCTGAAAGATTCCAGCCATAGTTAAAACACCAACAGGGAATCTTTAGATCACTTATAAGCAAATTAAAAAACAACATTTTTAACAAGAGTAAAAATACTTAGTTAATGTAATGCTACCCTGAATTTTTTGGGTGAGTTATACTTTATATTCCCTGTTTGAGATCCTAATAAACTTGAGAGAAAAAAAAAAAAAGAAAAAAACAAAACTTTTGAACATAACTTTAAATGAAATAAAATCTGACCTACTGCTTTCGTAGTCATTCTCACATGTAGTAAGATGGGACACAGAGCCTTATCTCAGGTAAGACAGGGCTCTTTATAAATCTTAAGCGTTTTAGTTCTAAAGCTGATCTTCGTTTTTTAATATCCTTTTACAAAGTTTACATAAATTGTTTGAGGTCACATGAACATTAGCTAACACCATATAATATCACTTTTGAAACATGAATTAAAGAATGGCTGAATGTTTTTAACATTCAAATAGATTAGGCTCTCATTAATTTAAAAATACATTTAAATTGTTGCACAATATAAAGTGTAACATAAAACTTTACATATCTTATTGATAACAGGTAAATAAATCCCCAATATATATTTTATTTACCATACAACTTCAGAACACCAGCTTGATATAATGCTCTTTTAAAGTTTCTACCTTATCGAGTTGTATAACTGGAAGATATGAGCACATTAATAGCATCACAGTTACATTGATGTTTCTACATTAACCAAGTTTATCTTTTAAAGAAATGGCAGTACAGTGCTCTAAAATAACAGTTCTGTTTTAAACAGTTGTTTAATTTTTATGGTTGCTTGCTCTGGAAAAAATAAAACTTAATAAACACAATGTTATGAGTAATCTTATGTTTTAAGAAATTTTTGTCTCTTTAACACATGACTAATTTTTACAATCTTACACAGACTTTAGTAGAAAGTCTGTATAAGATTGTAAACATTTTATACAGATTTTGTACTAAAAATTGATAGACCTTAGTATATCAATCAGATATCACACAAAAACACTCATGAATGAGTAAATCCAAATCAAATTTACTTTACTTTTTAATCAAAATATTAGACAAATGTATTGAACAGTGTAAACCATTTTTTGGTTGAAGGAAAAGTCCTAGAACAAAGTCATATAGACCTTTGGTAGACAATAATATTTTATTAGATTTTTGAACACCTAGAAAAACTTATAGGCATAAATTTGAAGACATTTATATTTATCTGTTTATCCAATCTAAATTGAAACATTTAAACCACGTGAATTAAAGATCTGTGGTCCACTTTTTAAAATTTGTTTTTATGAGCGCTTTTTTATATGAGTGCTCCTTATATATGTTAATTTGTGTATCATTTGAATGATATACGGACATATGTGTATATATATATATATATATATATATATATATATATATATATATATATATATATATATATATATACATACAACACATAACAAAAGTGTGCACACCTAATAATAGTGAAGGCCTTGTAGCTTTTCACAGGTGAAATCACCATTGCAATGTTTTTAAAACTCCACAGTTGGTCAAAGATAAAACTGATCAGAAAAACATTAACCTAGGTCTGTAGGATCAAAATCATAAACTCAAAAAAAAAAAAAAGAATCTAAGAAAAAATTATGAGTCCTAGAAAAAATGACTGGCCGGTAATTAGTAAATACCATACAATTTACCATTTTTTTCCCTTAGGCCTCAGATCAGTCTCCTACTGAGCCTACAGGAGACTTTCATTTGCATTTCAACAGAAGTCCTGGCTGAGGTCTGGAAGGAGCAGGAAAAAACTGCTATTCTGAGCAGACACCTCAGGCCTAAGGCATTTTAACCATAATTTTCTGGTTAGGATGTTGAAAATTATGCTACAAGTTTAAGATACAATTCACAAAATTTTATATATTTACATCTTGTTTTGTCAACAGATATCATACTATGATTTACTATCCTTGTCCAAATTAATGCACTGGTAAACACAGTGACATTTTCCCAGGCTACCCAATTCAAAATTGGAGAAAAAAAGACTGCATGATTGGGAAGTTACTTGCCAACTTGGAAGTAGAGTTCTTTAGTTTTCCATCCTAAGTATTTAAGTTCTCTGGCATGAATTATCTGAAATCAAAAACTAAACAATTACCTAAACCCGACTTTTAACTGCAATATTGTGCAATGCTTCAAAAAACGCATTCAGATACCAGATTTTTACAATAAAACATCATCATTTAGACACACATTCAGCTAAGATCATTCTCAAGAAACAATTTATAATATAAACACATTATTGCACATGTCTTAAAGGGCCAAAAACAAAGGCACAAGACAGACAGAAAGGAACTCCAGAATATGGCTGACAGACAGAAGCCTTTAAAACAGAGCAGATAAGAGAAAAATCTCCTGCACCAGTGGCACCACAGATGTCCCCACAAGGGGACCAGATGTTTTCACAGAGAAGCTACGTGAAATGTAAAATCAAGGGTCTCCATGGTGACTTTACTGCATTTAGTGTCTCCTTTTTATTTTTCTCTTTTAAAAGAAGACAGAGGTGTCATAATGCTTACAGTGCAGGGAAGGAAGGAGGGAATTCCCTGAAGCAACAGGGCTTTGGCAGTTGCTGGGGTCCCTCAGTCCCTCCTTTTACTTACAGGATTAGCTCTTCTGTTTCGGGTCCACTCCAAGCATGCTCCATCTCCTAACATTTCAGTCGTCAGCTCTCAAAAAGTTCTGGGACGGGGCCGGGTATCAAAATTTGTAACTTAAAGTTCGGTTTCTGACCCTGAAGCAAATTAATGCTAATTTAATAATGAGGACAGGGTTTTGAGAAAAAGAAAATGGAGGTTTATTGCTTTGCTAACAAAGGAAAAACAAGGGGACTCTGCCAAAAGGTTGTGACTCTCATGATCTGGAGGGACAAGGGATTTTAAAGAGTTTCACTTGTTAACCTGGGATATACTCAGTTCTTCGTTCCCCAGCAGGCATTGCCCTGTGCAGTGGGTGTGCTCCAGGCAGCCAGCTAGGGGCTTCTTTCTTCCTGCTTAACAAAGGTGGGTAAAGTTCATCACAGTTCCTTAAAACACAGTCGAAAGGGTGTCAGGCTTACTTGCTTTGTTACCCTTTTTCACGTCCAATATCCTTAAAATTTTACCACAGAAATCAAACAAAAAAACGCACAAAAACAAACAACAAAAAACATATAGACCACAGAACAAAACACAGAAAAACAGAATCCTGGTGCCAAAACAGAAAAACAGAGGAGCAATGCAACATCTTGCTAAAGCTCCAGGGTAGGAGCGTGTGTGTGCCCATCTGCACCTCTCTACCCTTCCAGAGGAATTCCCTACAGAACAGAATAGAGGACAGCATGATTCTCATTACTGTCCTGGACAGGAGTGTATGTGAGCCTCCCCAGGCCACCTCTCTGTCATCAGAAGAGATCTCCCTTAACCAGATATCAGATGTTATAAAGGCGCCACTTACCTATGGAGGCCTCCTCCACCAGGGGCTTGATAATAGTTTTAGTGTGGTGGTTCACTGCAGTGCTCCCCAGACTGACGGCTCACTCCAAGGCCTTGGAACATCTCAAGTTGTGCACCCCCTAGAGTGGTTCTCCAGCCCAGTGCCCTGGAGGGAAGGCCAGCTTCAGAATTTTCAGCAGTCTGGTTTTGTGATCTGCTCGGGCAGGGTCATCTCACTGGGGAACTCCAAAATTTTGGACTAGGATGCAAGAAAAGACCACTGACTCCAATTAAAATCAAATTAAGGCAACCTTATTATTTCAACAGGCTGGGCTGCCTCTCTTTCCCAAAATGGCGGGAACAAGACAGCAACCCCACCTTTCCTACAGCCCAGCTATATAGCCCAGAAAGTTACACAAACGGGTGGTTACAGATAACAAAACTTTGAAAGCATCACACTAATGGTAGTTTACATTTTTTTTTTGCTGGCCCCAATATCAGAAATAATGAGGACCATTAGGGCCTCAGAGAGGGTTGTTGTCTGGCCAGGGAAGGCCAATATTTATGAGGTGTCACTAAAGTTTCAGAAAGTACTGTTATCTGGTCAGAGAGCCAGGTGTGGATGAGTTCAAGGCACGGGCAGGCGTTCCAAGCAGGTTCAGAATTTGCAGTAATTTAGAGTAAAGCCAAAATTATCTTTTCACGGCTTTGTGGCAAGATGGTTCCCAATTTTAATAAAAAATCAGGTTGGGTCTATCAAGCCTCTCCCTTACTTTTGGAAACTCCTCTGCAAACTCCAATGTTGTGAACTCCCGAGCATTTTAATTCCAGATATGTATTCACAGAATTTCTAACTCTTCTATTCCAATTGTGTCTTTCTTGGGGCGAAGGTAATATCAAGTCATTGTTCTGGATGAGAGTGGAAATATTTTTGTGTAGCACATATTTGCATACACATTTAGGAGATCACTCCTCCTGAACACTGTTGGAACAGAAAATTCAAACTATGGGGGAGCTTCTTAGTTGAAAAACATTATTCATGAATCCAAGTTCATTAAACAAATAGTTTTGGATCAGTGGATGATATATATTTCAAGATGAATTTCAATTGGCATATACTATGCTACATTTTAATGTCTGTGTGTGTTTTTTGTTTATAATGTTTTGCGATTTATATGGATTTAAAATCAAGTTTCCACAAGATTATTCTCAGAATATTCATCCACCTGAAATACATATTTGTTTCCTAGTACTGAAAACTAACTTCAGTAAATGGTGTATAAAAATCCTAATATTTCTACAGTAACTGACCCAGATTAATATCAATGCAAGTAGATTTCTAGGGGACATGATGTGTATTTTGATGTTCATTTTTATTCAACACTGCTACATTACTATTTCTGCAGCTTATGCACATCATACTGTATATATTTCATTCAAAAGTTGGCAAATTTATATGCATGTGTTTCACGTTCAATCACTTCCTGCTTCAGAACACATGAATTCCTCCAGGTTTCTTGACTATTCTTTTCATGATACTTCTTTCCAAACACATTATTTTTGATTTCCATAATCACGTTTGAAGCAAAACTCACACACTTTTCAGGATAAAATATAACCCTAATATTACCATTAGATGTATAAGTGGTTGGAATGAATGATTGCATATCAATATGAGATTTCTTTTATATTTTCAGATATCAATTCAATCCATTATTTAAAGTGGAACCAGTTATATTATTTATACACAGTATGGTCTTTTCATGAATAATCTGCATATTCATAGACACAGGGTACACCTATTTGTACCCCAAATACTAAATTATACGTCTACAAAACATTGCTCCAGAAACGGTGGAAGAAATATTCATGTCACCTGATCTACACATACATTTTATCACAATAATATTCTGGACACAAAATGCAATGGTCACACTTATGATTTTAAAAAAGCCTAAATGGAAAGTGAACATGGATTACAAAAAAACATCCAAGTCCTGGTTACCTAATGCTCTCGAATTCAATCCTATTTGTGACAACATATTTGTTTCTTCCTAAGATTATATATTCAAACTCAACCCTGTTGAAAATGTCTAAACCAATTACACACTTTATACTTTTGCTGATTTCCTAATGTCTCTATTTATGTCTGCTTTCCTACATATTTTCCCCTGTTCATCATTGTGTCTACTCTTCACATGTGCTGACATTTACATTCACTCTCTACCCGAAACCCTATTTGTAAAGAACTTTTGGTCCAAATCCTATACTCACTCTTCTTTATAAACCTGCTGACTACCTTTGTAATCCTACGGACTATTCCTTTATGACTAGATGCTCTGTTTGTTATTCAATCATCCGAGGTACAAGATACAATTTCATTGTATATTGACTTATCTGAGACATCTGTGCAGAATATAATTCAAAGCTAAGTATCCCACTCAAGGGCCCAATGCCCTACTTGGCTTCAAATCTTCCCTAGATTTCTGTTATATTTTACCTATATATTCTTGTAAATATCACAGGTTTCCAATACCATTATTCATCCAGCAGAATGATTGCTAACCAAAATTGAACATATTATTAACCCTAACCATACACTGTTCCCTCAATCTAACTTTAGAGCAGTGCAGGGACAGAGTTGGTCTTACAAAAGAGGAATGTTGGGGATCTTCCACCTGCTGAGAATATCAAAGATCCCTGCAGAAATGATCCCCGAAGAAGATGTAGACTGCTACGAAGGACCTGAGAGAGCAAAAGTTAGCTTCCATGGCAAACAACCTGGTCACTATGAAGGGATGTGTCTGAATAAGCCTCTCTCTTTTTAATATAGAGCAAATGGACCAAACCAGGCCTGTGTGGAGATCTTTTCCCCGTTACCAATGGTTGATATACCATTCTAACTTGTGAAAGTGTCACAGGAAGTAGGGGCAGCCTCCATCTCATGGGACCCTTGGAAGCAACTGTTAGGACAAAGTGGTTGCCAAGGCTGTGAGCTCATTCACTTCATGAAGGAAGTGACCTACCTCACTTTCTTGGTGATGGAACTCTCTGAACTTGGGATCCCTGAAAACAGGCAGCCAGAGTCAGGCCCAATAACAGTCACAGAAGTCTCACTTTTTGGATTTACCAAGGAGAGAGTCAATCTTTCTTGGTATCTACAGTTGTGAGGATGGCCAAATGCCAGGAAAGATCTGAATTGGGGTCTTTCCTGAGAAAGCAGGTATTGGCTCACCGCTGGCTCCTGACAACTTCACAGAGTGGGCCAAGGAGTCCAGATTTGAGAATAGAGAAGCCATTTCGGGGGAACATAGTATGGCCCACAAGGCAGAGGACACTCTTGATAGTCACAGACCCTCTTGGGGGAAAAATGTGCCTTTGTGGGAATGAGTGTGTGTATGTGGTTTTGTCTCATGCTCTGAGAATAGGTAGGAAAGGCGGTTTCTTTGGTTTAGAATGGACTGTTTCTAGTAAGTCATTTGACAAAGCAAGTGTTTCTATGTCTGTGTATCCAACTGTGTCCATGGTTGTAGACATTACAAAAGAAAATGCATCAATGGATGTGTCCTGTCTAGGAGAAAGCTTCCCCACATTCATCCTGCCCAATTTATGAAAGGACGGAGGCTTGCCTTATTGATGGGCAAGACCTGCTGTCTTCCTAAGTTTCTGTTTTCTTCTTGAATTCTGGCCACTCTCCAGAATAGACTCATGGTTTTGTGACCAAGATATGTAGCACCTCAAAGCTCTGTGACATGGCCGTGTACTGGATAGCTGAAGGGAATGGCGAGAATCTCAGGAAACTCAGATATCTGTGTGATCATGAAAGTCTCAGTGGAGAATCCCTGCTTTGGGCCTTTGCTTACCTATTGTTCTGTAGCACTGAATGTCAGGAAGGTCTTTGCCTAAGGCACCACTTTGTGAAACCTGAATAAAACAGTTTTCTAATGGAAATGAATGAGCATCACCTGTCTCTCTTTGAGTAATTGCTTTTGAAAGGGAAGTGTCTGAGCCAGTCTGTTGGCTGTGTGTGAGGCTGTGGCTTGCATTCTCAGCACCTGATGGATCTAAAGAAAGATGCCATGTGTGCATCCAAAACCAAAATGGCCAAAAGAGCAGTCATTGTGGATAAAATCTCTTGCCTTCCTCTGTAAGGTTCCTGACCTCTATCAAGTGAGAATAGAAATCCTTTGGGTCAAATGACTTCTTCAAAGCCCTGCGGAGGCTAGCCAATAGGTGCTTGGGTTTTCTCATGACCCCAATGCACATAAAGAATCTAAACCCCACAGTCAGTAGGCCTCAAATTGGAGAAGCTGAGCAGTATTAATGGTAGGCCTTTTTGATCACTTCTGGTTCACAGAAGGGGTGTCCAGGCCACTCTGACTTTATGGAAATGACGAGCAAGAGTGCGTATTTTGGACACTGTCTTGTCCTGCGCTCCTCATAGAAACCTCCAGCTAGAGGTTATGATGAGTGTCTATATGGAAGAAGATGAGAGCCATGTGGGACTATTTTGGTATTAATTGTGGTCATTTGTGTGGCAGTTGGAAGAGATGACTGGGTCCACCTGGGTTTGAACTCTTTTGTGAATCCCCTTAGAGACTGAGTTCTGGAAGTGACCTCAGAGAAGTATTGCCATGAATCGAGTTGGGATTTTAGGAAGCCATGCATGAGAGTCGCCCTTATAAACTTAGATCAAGGTCCAGGGTGGCTTTCCACAGAGCACTGGGAATCTCAGCCAAATTATCCCATGATTTTATTCTTAAAGACTTGGCAGCCATACTTGAGAGTCAAAACACACATGGAACTCACATTGTAGACCTCAATAGGCCTAGCTTCATGTAACCTTTTGGCCACTCTATGGGAAGCGTTGCCTATGAAAATTCTCCAGAGTTTCACTGAAATGAGCTTCCTCAACATTTAATGGTTCTTGAAAGCCACAGTGCCTCCCAACTACATCCTTGAAAAATGGCTAGATAAATACTTTGAAATTTTTGAAATTCCCATAACCAGGTGGCACTGGAGTATCTTTGGATGTCCTGCTGCTGATCATGAGTGTACCAGAGAGTGCCTTGATTGACTGGAATTTATAAAAATAATGTAGAACAGAGATGGTAGTAAGTTGGAGCCTGCTGAGTAGTGGGCCTAGAGCAGTGGTAGCCACGTGTGTGATAAAACATCTGTGGTGGGTCCATGTGATTAGCCCATTTGCTTCCAAATGGCTTGTGACTGACATGGTGCAGCCAGCAGACCCTTATTTGTAAAGGCATCTTTTTATTTGGAGAGCTTTCAAGGTAATGATCAGAATCAGGTTGATATGGTCAAGGGTGCAAGGTATGTGAGAAAGAAGCCTGGTTGTTTCATTCTCCTGCAGACCCTAACCCACCACACGTGACAGAACTCCCTCTAGCACTGTGTCCCAGTTGAATTTGTTGTTCAAAAAGCCCAGTGCAGCAGCAAGAACCAAAAGCCCCAGTGCAGCAGCAAGAACCACCACAAAAATTTGAGGAGGACCAAATGGCTTCACAGTCCACACGGGGTGAAACTTAGCCTCCAGTGGCCACACTTTACCTACAAAGAGAGAATTCAGCACTGCTGCCTCAGGTTCATTTGAAAATAAGAATCCATGTTCTCCAGGTCATATAGATGCAGACCCAGCTTTGATGGTCTCACTACAAAAGAAGCTAAAACTCCTTAATACAACATATATTTCAAGTGCCCAGCTTCAGAGGCAGTTTCTCAAGAAGTCTTTAGGCCAGCAGAGCTCAATGTTTGTGGAGTGTTTACCATGTCCCTTACTTTTGGAAACTGCTCTACCACCTCCAAGGTTGTGAACTCCTGAGCATATTCCATTCCAGATTTGCATTCACAGATTTTCTAACTCTTCTCCTCTAATTGTGTCTTACCTGGGGTGAAGGTAATGTCAAGGCATTGTTGTGGATGAGAGTGGGAAGATTTTTGTGTAGCACATATTTGCATACACATTGGATTCATTTTCCAATTTCCCATTAAAAATACTGAATCCCTGACACGAGCCCATACCCTACTAGACTCTGACTACTAATCCTAATATGATGGAGAAAAATAACCCAAACAGAATAGAAATACAAGCAGTACAGAGAAGGCATGGTGTATAGTTGGACTTGCCTTTTGCATTATGTAGGGTAGGTGTTATAAATCTAGATAATTTTTAATTGAAATAGTTCTCCATGTGTTTTTAAAGTTAACAAATATGTGAATTTCTATCTCCCTTTCTCTGTAGCCTATTCAGCAAATGTATTTTTATATGCACATATAGAATCCTACCTGGTATCACATGTACATACTTGTTTGGAGGCTGACGTGGCAGATAAAAATTATGAGAAGAGATAACTCCTCGTAAATGCTGTTGGATCTTAAAATTCAACCTATGGGTGATCTTCCTAGTTGAACAACATTATTCATAAATCCATGTTAAGTAAAATTAATATTTTTGGATCAGTGGACGATATATATTTCACCATGAATTTCGATTGGCATATATACTGCTACTCTTTAATGTCCAGATTTTTTAAAATACAAAATATATGTGTCTTATTATACACTCCCTAAATACATTCATATTCATGTATGTGGATTTATAATCAAATTTTTACAAGATTATTCTCAGAAATATTCATCCCCCTGAAACACATATTTGTTTACTAGTACTGAAAACTAACTTCAATGAAAGGTGCATACAAATCCTAATATTTCTGCAGTAACTTACCCAGGTTAATATCAATGCAAGTAGATTCCTATGGGACATGATGTGTATTTTGACATTCATTTTTATTCAACACTGGTACAGTACTATTTCTTCAGTTTATGCACATAATAGGATAAATGTTTCATCCAAAATTTCAAAATTTAAAACTTTTTATTCACTTTCAATCACTTCCTGCTTCAGAACACATGTATTCCTCCATGTTTCTTGACTGGTCTTTCATGAGACTTCTTTGCAAACACATTATTTTCGATTTGCATAATCAATTTTGAAGCAAAACTCACACACTCTTCATGATCAACTGTAACACTAATATTACCATTAGATGTACAACTGGTTGTAATGAATGTATGTATGCCAATATCAATATAAGATTTCCTGTATATTTTCAGATATCAATTTATTCCAATTCCAATTTCTAATGTTGGGTCCAGTTATATTATTTATTCACAGTTTGGTCTATTCATTCATCATCTCTATATTCATCAAAACAGGGTACACCTATATTTTTCCCCAATACTAATTTATAGGTTGTAAAAATATTGCTCCCCATAATGGTGGAAGAAATACTCATATCACCTGATCTACATATACATTTTTATCACAGTAATATTCTGGACACAAATGTAAAGGTAACACTTATGATTGTACCAAAACCTAAATTGAACGTGAATATATATTACTAAAACCATCCATGTCCAGGTCGCCTAATGCTCTCAAATTTCAATCCTATTGGTGACTACATATTTGTTTCTTCTAATATCATATATTCAACCTCAACCCTGTTGAAAATGTCTAATCCTGTTACTCACTTTATACTTTGCCTGATTTCCTAATGTCTCTATTTTATATCTGCTTTCCTACATATTTTCCCCAGTTCATCATTGTGACTGACTCTTCATATGTGCTGATATTTTCATTCACTCTCTAAACGAAACCCTATTGCTAAAGAACTATATTTCCAACTCAAAGACTCACTCTTCAACCTAAACCTACTATTTTCCTAATCCTACTGACTATCCCTTTTTGACTGGATGTTCTCTTCGACATTCAGGAATCTGAGGTACTAGGTTTTATTCAATTGTATGTAGATTTACCTGCGACCACATTGCAGAATGTAATTCAAAGCTAAATATCATAATCAAGGGCCCAATGCCCTTCCTTGCTTCAAATCTTACCTAGATTTCTCTTTTCATACTTATATTTCAAATACATATTCTTATAAATATTTCAGGTTCCCAATACCATTATTCATCCAGCAGAATGATTCCTAACACAAATAAAACATGTTGTTAACCCTAACCATACACTGTTCCCTCAATCTAAATTTACAGAGGGAAGGGACAGAGTTGGTCTTACAGTAAAGAAATGTAGGGGGTCTTCCACCTACTGAGACCCTCAAAGTTCCATGCTGAAATGATCACTGGAGAATATATACGCAGCTATGAAGGACCTGAGAGAGCAAAAGTCATGTTCAATTGCAAACAACCTGGTCAGGATGAAGGTTTCTGTCTGAATCAGCCTCTCTATTCTTAATGTAGAGAAGATGGACCAAACCAGGCCTGTGTGGGTAGCTGTTCCCGGGTGCCTATGGTTGATATAAGATTCTAACTTGTGAAAGTGTCACAGGAATTAGGGACAGCCTCCTTTTCATGTGAGACTTGGAAGCCACTGGTTGGACAAAGTGATTGCCAAGGCAGTGACCTCATTCAGTTCCTGAAGGAAGTGACCTCACATCACTTCCTTAGTGAAGGAAATCTCAGAACTTGAGATTCATGAAGCCAGGCACCCAGAGTCAGTCCCAGTCCCAGTCCCAGTGGTCTCACTTGTTTGGATTTACCAAGGACAGAGTAAGTCTTTCTTGGTACCTATTGATGTGAGGATTGCAAAATGCCAGTAAAGCTCTGAAGAGGGGCCTTTCCTGAGAAAGCAGGTAGTGGCTCAACTCTGGGTCCTGACACCTTCACAGAGTTGGCCAAGGAGACCAGATCTGAGACATTTCAGGCCATTTAGGGGGAAAATAATATGGCCCACCAGTCAGAGGACACTCCGGATAGTAACAGACCTTCTTGGGGGAAGGAGCTGCCTTTGTGGGTGTTGGTTTGTGGTTTTGTCTCATTTTCTGAGAATAGGTAGGCAAGGCGCTTTATGTGCTGTGGAATGAATTGTTTATTGTAAGTCATTTGACAAGGCGAGTGTTTCTATGTCTGTTTACCTCACTGTGTCCGTGGTTGTACTCATTAGAAAAAAAGAATGCATCAATGGATGTGTCCCGTCTAGTAGAAAGCTTCCCAGAATTCATCCTGCCCAATTTATGAATGGAGTTCAGATTGCCTTATCAATGGGTAACACCTGCAATCTTCCTAAGTTACAGTTTTCTTCCAGAATTCTGGCCCCTCTCCAGAATAGTCTCATGGTTTTGTCTCTAAGGTATGTACCACCTCCAAGCTCTGTGACATGGCCATGTACTGGATAGCTCAAGTGAATTGTGAGCATCTCAGAAAAATCAGATATATGTGTGACCACTAAATCTCAGTGGAGAAACCCTGCTTTGGGCCTTTTGCTTACCTATTATTCTGTTGCTATGAATGTCACGAAGTTCTTTGCCTCAGGCCACCAATTTGTGAAGCCTGAAGAAAACAGTTTTCAAATGGAAATGAATGGGCATCACCTAGGGCTCTTTGCTTAATTGCTTTGGAAAGGGATGTGTCTGAATCAGCCTCTTGGCAATGTGTGAGGCTGTGGCTTAGATTCTCAGCACCTGATGGATCTAAAGAACAATCCCATGGATGCATACAGAACCAAAATAGCCAAAAGAGCTGTCATTGTGGATGAAGACTCTCGCCTTCCTTTCAAAGGTTCCTGACATCTATCAAGTGAGAATAGGGATCCTTTGGGTCAAGTGAGTTATTCAAAGCCCTGCAGAGGCTAGCCCATACGTGCTTGGGTGTTCTCATTACTCCAATTCACATAAAGAATCTAAACCCCACAGTCAGTAGGCCTCAAATTGGAGAAGCCAAGCAGTATTAATGGCATACCTATTTGATCACTCCTCGTTCACAGTCAGGGTTTCCAGGCCACACTGATTTTAGGCAAATCGGGGGAAAGGTAGGTTATTTTGGACATTGTCTTGGTCTGTGCCCCTCATGGAAAACTCCATCCAGAGGTTATGATGAGGGTCTACATGGAAGAAGATAAGGGCCATGTGGGAGAATTTTGTTTTGAATTGTGGTAAGTTGTGTGGCAGTTGGAAGAGATGCCTGGGTTTACCTGGGCTTTAACTCTGGTGTGATTCCCCTTAGAGTCTGAGTTCTGGAACTGACCTCAGAGAAGCATTGTCATCAATTGTGTTTGAATTTTACTAGGCCATGCATGAGAGTTGCCCTTGGAACCTGAGATCTAGGCCCAGAGTGGCTTTCCACAGAGCACTGGGAATCTCAGCCAGGATATCACATGATTTTATTCTGAAAGACTTTGCAGCCACAGTTGAGTCAAAACACACATGGACCTCACATTGTAGACCTCAATGGGCCTGGCTTCATGTGACCTTTTGGCTACTCTTTGGGAAGCCTTGCCTGTGAGTGTTCTCTAGAGCTTTCATTGAAATGAGCTTCCACAACATTTAATGGTTCCTGAATGAATTGAAACCCCCAGAGCCTCCAACTTCATCCTTGACAAATGGCTTGATAAATACCATGAAATTTTTGAAATTCCCATGACCAGGTGGCACTGGAGAACTTTTGGATGTCCTGTTGCTGATGATGAGTGTACCAGACAGTGCCTTGATTTACTGGGTTTCATGAAATTTGTGTAGAACAGTGATGCCAGTAAGTTGGATCCTGCTCATTAGTGGGCCTAGAGCAGTGGTGTGAAGGTGTGTGATAAAACATGTGTGGTGGTGACATGTGGATCTGCCATTGGCTTCCCAAAGGCTTGTGACTGACATGGTACAGCCAGCAGACCCTTCTATGCAAAGGTGATTTTTATATAGAGAGGTTTCAGGGCAATGTTCAGAATCAGGTTGCTATGGAAATGGGGGCAACTTATGTGGAATTGAATCCTGGTTGGTGCATTCTCATGCAGACCGTGACCCTCCACACGGGACAGAACTCTCTCCAGCACTGTGTCCCAGTTTAGCTCTTTGTATTTCATGAAGCAAATACCAAACTCCCAGTGCACCTGTGAGAAACACCACGAAAATTGGAGAATGACCAAATGGCTTCACAGTCCACACGTGGAGACACTTACAACCAAGTGACCATAGTTAAACTACAAAGAGAGTATTCAGCATGGCTGCCTCATGTTCATTGGAAAATTAGAAACAATATCCTCCAGGTCACATTGTTGCACACCCAGATTTGATGGTCTCCCAACAAAGGAAGCTAAAGCTCCTAACAACAACATATATTTTTAAGTGCCCAACCTCAGAGGAAGTTTCTCAAGAAGTCTTTACACCAGCAGAGCTCCATGTTTGAGAAATGTTTACCCTGTCCCTTACTTTTGAAAACTCCTCTACCACCTCGGAGGTTGTGAACTCCTGAGCATTTTTCATTCCTGATATATATTCACAGATTTTCTAACTTTTCTCCTCTAATTGTGTCTTACTCGGAACAAAGGCAATGTCAAGGCAATGTTCTGGATGAGAGTGTGAACATTTTTTTGTAGCACATATTTACATACACATTGCATTCATTTTACAATTTTCCATTCAAAATACTGAATCTCTGACATGAAACCATACTCTACTAGACTCTGACTACTACTCCTAATATGATGGAGAAAAATAACACAAACAGAATAGGAATACAAGCAGTTAGGAGAAATCATAGTGTATAGTTGTACTTGTATTTTGCATGATTAATGGTAGGTGTTATAAATCTAGTCAATATTTAATTTAAATAGTTCTCCATGTGTTTTTAAGGTTAACAAATATGTGAATTCCTGTCTCCCTTTCTCTGTATCCTATTTAGCACATGTACTTTTAAATGCACATATAGAATCATACCTGGTATCACATGTACATTTTTGTGAGGTGGCTGATTTGGCAAATACAATTTGTGAGAAGTGATCACTCCTCTTAAACGCTGTTGGAACTGAAAATTCAACCTATAGGTGAGCTTCCTAGTTGAACAACCTTATACATAAATCCATGTTCAATTAAAGAACTATTTTTGCATCTGTGGATGATATATATATCATGATAAATTTCGATTGGCATATATATTGCTAATTTAATGTCTGTGTGTGTGTGTGTATTTTGTGTGTGTGTGTGTGTATGTGTGTGTGTGTGTGTGTATATATATATATATATATATATATATATACTCTCCAGAAATATATGTGTCTTATATACACTCTCTAAATTCATTCATGTTCATGTATATGGATTTATAATCAACTTTTCACAAGATTTTTCACAGAAATATTCATCCACCTGAAATACATATTTGTTTCCAGTACTTAAAACTAACTTCAGTTTATTTTGCATACAAATACTATTATTTCTACAGTAACTGACCCAGTTTAACATCAATGCAAGTAGATTCCAGTGGGACATGATGTGTATTTTGAAGGTCATTTTTATTCAGCACTGGTACAATACTACTTCTTCAATTTATGCACATGATAGGATATATATTCCATCCACAAGTTAGCAAACTTATAGGCAGTTGTTTCACTTTCATCACTTCCTGCTTCAGAACACATAAATTCCTCTAGGTTTCTTGACTGGGCTTTTCATGAGACTTCTTTCCAAACACATTATTTTTAATTTCCATGATCACTTTTGAAGCAAAACTCACACACCCTTCATCATAAAACATAATCCTAATATTACCATTAGATGTATTAGTGGTTGAAATGAATGTATGTATATCAATATAAGATTTCCTGTATATTTTCAGATATCAATGGAATCCATTATTTAAATTTGGAACCCATTGTATTATTTATTCACATTATGGTCTATTCATGCATTATCTCTATATTCAGAGTCACAGGATATACCTATTTGTACCCCCAATACTAATTTATACATCTTCAAAATATTGCTCCCAGAAATGGTGGAAGAAATACTCACGTCACCTTATCTACATATACATTTTATCACAGTAATATTCTGGACACAAAAAGCAAAGATGACACTTATTATTTTACCAATGTAAAGGTCAGGCGAGTGTCAGAGGAAGAGACTACCAGAGACTGTCTCATGCAATAGCCAAGGATTTATGGGGGTCCAGCATGCTGGGGTCAGAGCTCCCTTGAATAGAGCACAGAGCCCTGAGAACAGCTTAAGCAGAGCTTATATACTTTCCTTGGAGAGGGCAGATAGGAAAGTTTATTGATGGGTCAGGGCGAGAGGGCGGTTTGCGTCCAAATGGGTGAGGAAGTACATTCTGCAGTTTTGCAGTTGGGTACAGCACTTTCAGGGAACTAGATTAGCAAACAGTTCTCAAGACATCAACAGTGTTTTGTTAAGCATACCGAAAAACTGGAAGTGACAAGTACCTATTTTATTAACCTTTCATTCCCCACTTCTTCTTTTGGTTACTTTTAATCATAAAAATGATCATTGGGGGTGTCACATTTTATGTTTACTAGTGTGGTATATTGTTTTCTGATTACCATAAGTTTAACTTGTCCAATTTGAGCATGGAGAAAGGAAACTACACGGTTGATCAAACAGGGTCCTACAATTACCAATAATATGAGGATTATTAATGGACCGGCCAGGGCTGATGAAAACGTAGTTAATGAGAGGGCTTTGTGAACCAAGACTCAAACCACCTTTTTTGGGCCTCTCTCTCTTGTTGATGCTCTTCAAGGCATCTTCTTAATTTAATCATAGATTCTTTTACAACTCCAGTATGGTCGGCATAAAAACAACATTCTTCCCTCAATGCAGGACGAAGGCCCCTTCTCTCATGAAGAGGAGGTCCAAACCACGACTGTTCTGTAAAATAACTTCAGAGAGAGAGGTTAAAGATTCGTGTAAAGCTGTGAAGGAGGTTTTTAATATCTTTAAGTTTTGGTCTATTACTGCTTCTAATTGGGTCATTTGTTGTGTCCCATGGACCAGGGCAGTGGTTCCTGTGCCCACCCCTGCAGCAACTCCTATTCATAATAGGATGACTAAAGTGAGGGATACAGGTTCCTGGCAGAACCGGGTTGTTTGCCGCCCTATTTCATATTTAAATGTACCTGCGTCATGATAGAGCACTCTGGAAAACATCTGCACCATTACATAATTAATCACATCTGTTGACCATTTTATGAAAACATAAACAATGTTTAAGTGTATAGAATTGTACTGCTGTAGAGATGGACAAGGCAAGGTACCTAAGATAGCACAGAAGACAGGGAAACAGTCTTATTTGGTTGCATCCGGATTTAGAGGGCATTGCTTCTGTTGTAATCAATTAATCCCTGAACCCAAAGTTTAGGTTGTTTCAGAATTTTGTACCCAGCATGTAAGGGAAGGGGCTCAGAAGTTCACAGTCTGCAGAAGTTCACAAAAAGCAGTTTTTGTTTCTGTTTTTTTTTCCTCTGTTCTGGGAAAGTTAACTTCTTAAGGACACCTGGGAGGGGGAGAGCTTTTTTCTTCTTTTTTTTCTTTTCCTCCCTGCCAGCTGTTACCATGGAGCCCAGTTGGTAACTTCTATATCTTAGAAATGTAGCCATCTCTATGAAGCCCCAGCTCTAGGCCAGAGGCCTTCTTCATATATTTTGTTAAAAACTACTAAGGGGGTGTCTAGCTTAGGAGTGCTGATTTTTCCAGCCAGTGGCCAAGTAGAACAGAGCAACACGAATAGAGGAAGTTTATCTACATTGAACTCTTTTATAGGAACTGTGTTGCTGAAAGGCTTAAAGTCAGCCATGGTGAAGACTTCTGGAGAAGGTCATTTAAGACTTTTCTGTGGGCCTGGTACAGAGGGGAAGACAGGGAAGGCAGGGGATGAGAGCAGCTCCGTGGATCTGAGGATGAGGAAAAAAAGATATAAAAGAATTATGGGAAAGGGGTTTGGGATTTTCCTGGCAACAAAACTTGAGCAGTAGAACAGGTAGAGCAGAGGGGAAGACGGGAGTGAGTATCCCAAAAAGCCTGTGAGGGACTTTAAATTCTTAGTAACCTGTTTTCAGTGATGACAAAGCAACTTTAAAGGCCATTTTAATTACATCTTTGATAGGCGTCTGAGGGCACTCCTTAGCTGGTTTGAGCTTTGGGTTAGCTGGTAAGAGGACCTGGTGGGACCCGGTGTGGGCACTGACAGGAGGAGAGAGGAGTGAGTGGGTGGAAGGGTACCTCAGTACCTGCAAGCTCAGCAAGGGGCAATGGTCTGAGAACCGACGGAAATTTGGGTTTTTCATCTAGTAACTGGAGCTGAGAAATCAGGTTGCTGATGTGGGAGTGACAGCAGAGAGTCTGGGGCAGAAGGCTGCGGGTGAGTATCTATTGGAGAAGCATAGTTCAGGATTTGAGCATAGGAGGGAAAAGGCCTACACGTAGGGGAATTTCCTTCCACACTTTTGAGCACTTGTCGAAGTTGAAAAGGTCATGCAAAATTTGAGGATCTAGAGACCCCTCTAGTGGCCATCAGTTTTTGTTATCTAACTGGTAATATGGCCAATGCTGTGTACTGAATTTGATGAGGAGTTTTGCTTCCACCAGGTAGCCCCTGTATCCTCACATCCCCATTATTTACAGAAGAAGTTGGCTTTTCCCCCACACAGTCGTGGCTGTTTTTGGCTTTGGTAGTCCGCCAGGCAAACATAGTAATCTAGGCTAGCCAACCTGCATCTGGCTCGCGTGTCCCTACATCCATAATGTTTGTTTCCATTATCTATTGTATGGAAAGTATTTAATGGAATTTTTGGGGATCCTCTTCATCAGGGATTTCCCAGTAGGAAAGACGTATAGCCAGCTGACAAATTTCTTGGTGGAGAGATGGCCACCAGGTCCCTAAGTGGGCTGTATGTGCGATAGACCATACTTCTTGTCTAGTAGGATTTGTGATCAGCCATCGCTGCTGAACGGGTTGATGAGGGTTAGGACTACTGGTGACCAATTGGAGAGTCTATAGTCTTATTCACATGGCAAATATACAATTTGAAAATGTTACCAGTCTTTTCCATTTTTCAGCCAGATTCTGGACAGGGCACAGGCTTGAGATGAGAATTAGGAACCAGGAAGTGATTCCGTCTAACTTTAGCACTGTAGGTGTTATAAGTAGCACCTGGTATGGTCCTGTCCAGCCGGGTTCCAGGGATGACACCTGATGTTGTCTTATGTAGACAAAGTCTCTTACTTGATATAGATGTGGAGTACCCTCTTCAGCAGGTTGGTAGGCAGTGGCCAGCTGTTTCCACAGGTATTGCTGAGTTCCTTCCAGAACTTTAAGTCTGTCAAGCAAGGTGGTGTGGAAGGGATCGTTAGATCTTTGAGTTAGGGTTAGGTCCCTTACTGGAGATGGGGCCCCATACAGAATTTCATAGGGGGTGAGGTTACACAAAGAAACAGAGGGAGTATTTCTTGCATGAAATAGTGCATAAGGCAGGAGCATAGTCCAATCTTTTATGCTACTCTTTAAGCTTAATTTCGTTTAGGTCTCTTTAATGGTTCTATTTAATTTTTTTACCTGTCCTGAACTCTGGGGTCTATAAGCACAATGTAACTTCCAATTAATCCCCAGGGTCCTGGCTAACCCCTGAGTTACCTGGGCCATGAACGCTGGTGCATTATCAGACCCTATTACCTTAGGCAGGCCGTACCTTGGAAAAATATCTTTCAGGATCTTCTTGACCACCATTTGCGCCGTTTTTTTTTTTGGGGGGGAGGCTTCAATCCATTCTGAAATATATCTACAAAGAGTAGGAGATATTTAAGTCCATACCATGCTTGCTTAATTTCAGTAAAGTCCACTTCCCAGAATTGTCCTGGTCTGGTTCCTCGTAGGTGCTTTCCTGCAGGAAGCTTGGAAGTGTAAGCATTAACCTATTGACAGACCCGACAGGCTTTTTTTTACCTGTTCAGTTATTTCCTTTCACTGTGAGTCGGTTAGTGGAAAACTCTGTTCTTGATCCTTCAGGAATGCCTGCAATTTCTTTGAACCAAGGTGAGTGAACCGATGTACATTTTTAACGTTGTGTAGGGCTTTCTGAAATTTCAGGCTTTGCTCAGTGAAGTTGAGGAGTACAGTGTCAGTGTCCTTAGATGTTATCAAAAGCTTGCTGGATCTCAGGGGTCCATTAGAATTGGGCATCTCCCTTTAACAGCGGGTGTAAATGGGAAGTTAAGGACCCAAACACAGGAATCCTTAACCTGCAAAACCCAAAAGTCCCAAGAAACTCTCTGTGTTGTCTGCTGTTAGATGGGGGTGGTTTCTGCACAACCGTTTGATTTCTGGTCTCAGTGAGCCATCGTTTACTGCCCCTAAAGGAATAGCCCAGGAAGATTACTTCTTGCTGGCAAATTTGGGCCTTTTAGGAAGAAGCTCTATACCCGAGTTGAGGAAGCTCACATAATACTGCTTGGGTCCCAGATTCACAGATATCCTTGGTGTTGGGTGCCAGTAGCAGGTCATCCACGTATTGAAGCTGGGTGACTTCGCGGTGCGTCGTTCTGAAGCTGTTGAGATCTCTTTGGAGGGCTTCATCAAAGAGAGTGGGGGAGTTTTTCAACCATTTTGGGGAGTCTAGTCCAAGTTAGTTGACCACACGTTCCAGTTTCAGGGTCTACCCACTAGCAAGCAAACAGCAACTGACTATATTTATGCAGAGGCAAGCAAAAGAGAGCATCTTTTAAGTCCAGAACAGTATACCATTTCCTCTCAGGGTTCAGAGTGATAAGCAGATTGTACGGATTAGGTACACTGGGGTGAATGTCCTACACTCTGTTGTAGGTCTCTCTTATGTCTTTAATGGGGGATAGTCCCCGGCTCCTGGCTTTTTATACTGGTAGCGGGGGAGTGTTTTAGGATGATTGACAAGGCCTCAGGACCCTAAGGCCAGATATTTCTGAATATGGGGCCTTATCCCATTTTTAGCTTTTTTGCTCAGAGGATATTTTTTGACATTGATTGGGGAGGCTGAGCTTTTGAACTCCACTGTTTTTGGAGGTTGTTTCATGGCTAGTCCTAACCCAGCAGTTTTTTTCCAGGCATCTGGGTAATCTGTTATCCATTTCTGGGGTAGCTTGCCTGTTTGATCAGTCTTGGGGGGTGTGAAGAGTTGCTGTTCATCTTCTACTGACATATTTAAAGCCATGAACATAGGAGTTTATACTAAAGGATTTAGAAATATCATTTTGGGGCCTTCATGGTTAAAAGTCATTTTGGCCCGGAGCTTGGTGAGCAGATCTCTGCCCATCAATGGGGCCAGGCATTCTGGGATTATTAGGAAGGAGTGATGGATTTTTCCTTTCCTCATGTCCATGGTTTTCTTAGTTGTCTAATTCCCATATTTACTGGTGTTAGCACTTTGAACTAGAGAGCTTTTATTTGATAGAGGGCCCAGTGGGGCCTTAAGGACTAAGTATACTGCCCCTGTATCCACTTCAAAGTTTACTGGGGTCCCCTCCACATCAAAAGTTACCCTGGGTTTATTGGGAGTCTAGCAATCTGGGGCTCAGTGCTCACTTGAATAGAGCAGAGAGCAATGAGAACAGCTTAAGCAGAGCTTATATACTTTCCTTGAAGAGGGCAGGGAGGGAAGCTTATTGATGGGTCAGGGCGAGTGGGCGGTTTGCGTGCAAACAGGTGAGGGTGTACATTCTCTGTTTGGCAGTCGGGGACAGCACATTCTGGGAAAAAAATTAGCAAACAGTCCTCAAGGTTTCAACAGTGTTTTGTTAAGCATACAGAAAAACAGGAAGTGACAAGTACCTATCTTATTAACCTTTCACCAAATCCTAAATGGAAAGTGAGCATGGATTTCTAAAAACATCCATGTCCAGGTTGCTTAATGCTCGCAAATCAATCCTATTGGTGACTACATATTTGTTGCTTTCTAAGATTATATATTCAACCTCAACCCTGTTGAAAATGACTAATACTAACCCTCACTTTATGCTTTTCCTGATTTCCTAATGTCTCCATTGATATCTGCTTTCATACATATTTTCCTGAGTTCATCATTGTGACTGACTCTTTACATGTGCTGAAATTTACATTCACTCTCTGTCCGAAACCCTATTGCTACTTTTGTTCGAAATCCTATACTCACTCTCTTTTCTATACCTACCAACTATCTTCCTAATCCTACCGACTATCCCTTTTTGACTGGAAATTCTCTTTGACAATCAATCATCCAAGGTACAAGGTCCTATGCCATTGTATATCAATTTATCTGAGACATCTGTGCAGAATATAATTCAAAGCTAAGTATCCCAATCAACAGCCCAATGCCCTTCTTGGATTCAAATCTTATCTAGATTTCTGTTTTCATACTTATATTTCACCTATATATTCTCGTAAATATCGCGAGTTCCCAATACCATTGTTCATTCCTCAGTATGATTTCTAACCTAAATCAAACCTGTTATTAGTCTAACCATACACTGTACCCTCAAACTAACTGTACAGAAGAGCCGGGAGAGAGTTTGTCTTACAATACAGTAATGTAGGGGCTCTTCCACCTGCTGAGAACATCAAAGGTACAAGCAGAAATGATACCCTGGAGAAGTTGCAGGCAGCTATGAAGGACCAAATAGAGCAAAAGTCATCTTCCATGTCAAACAACCTGGTCAGTATTAAGGGATGTGTCTGAATCAGCCTCTCCTTTCTTAATGTAGAGAAGATTGATCAAACCATGCCTGTGTGGAGAGCTGTTCCCAGGTGCCTATGGTTGATATACCATTCTAACTTGTGAAAGTGTCACAGGAAGTAGTGGCAGCCTCCATCTCATGGGAACCTTGGATGAATCTGGTAGGACAAAGTGGTTGCCAAGGCAGTGACCTCATTCAGTTCCTGAAGGAAGTGACCTCACCTCACTTTCCTGGTGATGGAAATCTCTGAATTTGGGATCCAGGAAGCCAGGCACCGAGATCCAGTCCAAGTCCCAATCCCAGTGGTCTCACTTGTTTGGATTTACCAAGGACAGAGTCAGTCTTCCTTGGTACCTACTGATATGAGGATTGCCAAATGCCTGAAGAGCTCTGAAGAGGGGCCTTTACTGAGAAAGCAGGTAGTGGTTCACCGCTGGCTGTTGACAACTTCACAGAGTTGGCCAAGGAGACCAGATCTGAGACAGTACAGGCCATTTTAGGGGAACATAGTATGGCCCACTATTCAGAGGACACTCCGGATAGTCACAGACCTACTTGAGTTAAGGAGGTGCCTTTGTGGGTGTGGGTGTGAGTTTGTGGTTTTTTCTCATGTTCTGAGAATAGGTAGGAAAGGCTGTTGTTTTGATTGGAGTGGACTGTTCTAGAAAGTTGTTTGACTAGGCGAGTGCTTCTATGTCTGTGTATCCCACTCTGTTCATGGTTGTAGACATTCGAAAAGAGAATGTATCAATGTATGTGTCCTGTCTAGTGGAAAACTTTCCAGCATTCATCAGGCCTAGTTGATGAATGGACTGTGGCTTTCCTTATGGATGGGCAACACCTACTAACTTCCTAAGTTCCTGTTTTCTTCCTGAATTCTGGCCACTCTCCAGAATAGCCTCATAGTTTTGTGTCCAAGATACATACCACCGCCAAGCTCTGTGACATGGCCATGTACTTGATAGCTATAGGAAATGGGAACATCTTAGAAAACTCAGACATCATTGTGACCAGTAAACGCTCAGTGAAGAAACCATATTTTGGTTCATTTGCTTACCTATTGTTCTGTTGCCCTGAATGTCAGGAAGGTCTTTGCCTCAGGCCACCCCTTTGTGAAGCCTGAATAAAACAGTTTTAAAATGGAAATAAATGGGAATAACTTGTGGTTCTTTGCTTTGGAAAGGGATGTGTTTGAATCAGCCTCCTAGCCCTGTATGAGGTTGTGGCTTAAATTTTCAGCACATGATGGATCTAAAGATAGATACCATGTGTGCAATCAAAACCATAATGGCAAAAATTCAGTAATTGTGGATGAGTCTCTTGCCTTCCTCTGTTAGGTACCTGACCTCTATCAAGTGAGACAGGGATCATTTTGGTCAAATGAGTTTTTCAAAGTCCTGCAGAGGTGCTTGTGTTTTCTCGTGACTCCAAATCACATAAAAAAATCTATACCTGAGAGTCAATAGGGCTCAAATTGGAGAAGCAGAGCAGTATTAACGGCAGGCCTGTTTGATCACTTCTGGTTCACAGGAAGGGTGTCCAGGCCACCCTGACTTTAGGCAAATGAGGGGCAAGGGAGAATATTTTGGACACTGTCTTGGGATGCATCCCGCATGGAAACCTCCAGCCAGAGTTTATGATGAGTGTCTATATTTAACAAGATGGGGGCCATGTGGGAGTGTTTTGGTTTTAATTGTGGTCATTCGTGTGGCGGTTGGAAGAGATGACTGGATCCAACTGGGCTTGAACTATGGTGTCATTCCCCTTAGAGACTGAGTTCTGGAACTTACCTCAGAGAAATATTGCCATGAATTGTGTTGGGATTTAGGAGGCCACGATTGAGAGTCACCCTTGGAAACTGAGATCTAGGCCCAGTGTCGCTTTCCACAGAGCACTGGGAATCTCAGGAGGATATCACACAATTTTATTCTGAAAAACTTGTCAGACATATTTGAGAGTCGAAACACACATGGACCTCATTGTAGACCTCAATGGGACTGGCTTCATGTGACCATTTGGCCACTTTTTGAGAAGCCTTGCCTGTGAGAATTCTCCAAAGCTTTCATTGAAATGTGCTTCCTCTACATTTAATGGTTCTGGAGTGAATTTTAACCCACAGTGCCTCCAACATCATCATTGAAAAATGGCTACAAAAATACCATAAAATTTTTGAAATTCCCATGACCAGGTGGCAATGGAGGACCTTTGGATGTCCTGTTGCTGATCAGGAGTATACCAGACAGTGCTTTGATTGACTCGGTTTCATGAAAATCGTGTAGAACAGAGATGCCAATAAGTTGGAGCCTGCTGAGTAGTGGGCCCAGAGCCGTGGTGGTCAGGTGTGTGATAAAACATCTGTGGTGGGGCCTGTGGATCTTCCATTGGCTTCCAAATGGCTTGTGACTGACATGGTGCAGCAAGCAGTCCCTTCTATATAAAGGCATCTTGTAATACTGAGAGATTTCATGGCAATGTTCAGAATCAAGTTGCTATGGTCAATGGGGCAATATATGTGGGCTAGAAGTATGTTTGGTGCATTCTCCTGCAGAAACTGACCCACCACATGTGACAGAACTCCCTCCAGCACTGTGACCCACTAGAACTCCTTGCATTTTTGAATCAAATAGCAAACTCCCAGTGCAGCAGCAAGAAACACCATGAAATTTGGAGGATGACCAAATGGCTTCACAGTCCACATGGGGAGACACTTAGTCCCCAGTGGTCACAGTTTACCTACAAAGAGCAAATTCAGCACTGCTGCCTCATCTTCACTGGAAAATAAGAAACCATGTCCTGCAGGTCACATAGATGTAGACCCAGCTTTGATGGTCTCACTACAAATGAAGCTAAAGCTCCAGAAAACAACATATTTTTCAGGTGCCCAACCTCAGAGGCAGTTCTTCAAGAAGTCTTTAGGCCAGCAGAGCTCCATGTTTGTGGAGTGTTTACCCTATCCCTTACTTTTGGGAACTCCTCTACCACCTCCAGTGTTGTGAACTACTGAGCATATTCCATTCCAGATATGTATTCACAGATTTTCTAACACTTCTCCTCTAATTGTGTCTTACTTGGGGCAAAAGTAATGTCAAGCCATAGTTCTTGATGAGAGTGGGAACATTTTTGTGTAGCACATATTTGCATACACATTGGATTCATTTTCCAATTTTCCATTTGAAATACTGAATCCCTGACACTAACCCGTACCCTTCTAGACTCTGACCACTAATCGTAATATCATGGAAAATAATAACCCAATCAGAATAGAAATACAAGCAGTTAAGAGGAGGCATGTTTGGTATTCTTGGACTTGCCTTTTGCATTATATAGGGTAGGAGTTATAAATCTAGTCAATTTTTTTGTTGAAATAGTTCTCCATGTGTTTTTAAAGTAAACAAACATGTGAATTTATGTCTCCCTTTCTCTGTAGCCTAGTCAGCAAATGTATTTTAATATGCATATATAGAATCCTACCTAGTATCACACGTACATTTTTGTGAGGTGGCTGACTTGGCAGATACAAATTGTGAGAAGATATCACTCCTCCTAAACGCTGTTGAAACTGAAAATTCAACCTATGGCTGAGCCTCCTATTTGAACAACATTATACATAAATCCATGTTCAGTAAAATTAATATTTTTGGATCTCTGGATGATATGTATTTCACGATAAATTTCGGTTGGCATACATAATGCTACATTGTAATGTCTCTCTGTGTATATATATATATATATATATATATATATATATATACTCTCAAGATTTTTCAAAATATGAAATATATGTGCCTTATTGTGCACTCCCCAAATTCATTCATATCATGAATGTGGATTTATAATCAACTTTTCAAAAGATAATTCTCAGAAATATTCATCAACCTGAAATACATATTGGTTGCCTAGTACTGAAAACTATCTTCAGTAAATGGTGCATACAAAACCTAATATTTCGACATTGCAAGTTGACCGTGAATAGAGTGCATCACACCCAGTGTACCACGCCACATTGCAGGTGAATAACGAGTTAGAATGACAAAAGACTATCTTGTTAGGATCTTACAGAAAAATGGGTGTGCACCGAAACCTAAAAGAATGATTTCCACCAACGAGGTCCGGTAATTGAGTCTCAAACGCGAGCCAAATATGCAAAAGGAGATCTGGGCTTACTGATCCGTGCGGCCCGCCCCGTGGCTACAGACGTCGGGGCACCACCGAGAAGCGACTAGCATCCAGGGAGAAACGTTGCTGCAGATTCTGTGGAATCCTGCCGGCTGACCCCCCACTGAGCCCCAGGTGGAGTTCGGGATTTCAGTCAGGGAAGGAAGTGCTACAGTTCTATCCCACACAACGGAAACTCCACCAAGGAAACCAACGGCAACCATCTTGGAGAGCTGAAGTAACCACCGCCACTCTCAGACAGATTGCAACAAAAAAACAGTTGTGTGTTTTCCTCTCATCTCCCATACAGTAGGATATTTGCATAAAATCTTTCCTAAGCTTTCCAGGGGAGGGATTATCAGAGAGAGCCTGAATAAAGATGGGGGGGGAAACTAGAGGCTCCTGACCTTCAACTCCCCCTCCCATCAGTGGTGAAAACAAAATCTGTCTAGCCAGCGATGGGGAAGGGGCAAACGGAAAAAAAAAAAAACAATAGAGTGCTGGGGTTCCCAATAGACACAATCCACACCCAAGAAACGGCAGGCCAGAGTACAGTTTGAGCTGCCGAGGGCATTACTCAGGGGAAAACTGGTGTAGCAGGAGAAACCAGGACTAGCAGGAGAAACCAGGGGACTAGAGGCCAGGCCCGCGTGACTGGGCGCCTGGAGAACGCTCGCCCACCGGCAACAGCCGGCCCGCTGGAGGTGCGACTGGACGGCTAGAGACAGCCTGCCCACCAGCGACCAATCACCTGCCATATGCCCGCCCTAATGGGTGGCTAGAGATCGCACAACCGCCGGTGACAGCCCACCAGCTGACTGCGTGACTGGACAGCTTGTGACCGCCTGCACACCCGAGACCAGGAGCTGAAAACAAACAGAGACAGTACAGTCCCACACCCCCATGCGAACACCCGGGCAAAGAGCCTGGGGCCCACCATAGCAGAGAGGTGACATCACTGGAGCTCGGCCGTCGGAATTCCTTCCCAGTGGAATCCACTTTAGCATGCACAGTCTACCAACACAAAGAAGCTACAATAGAGATATATAAAACCAAAACAAATATATAGAAGAGAGCAGAAACACAGCAATCAAACGGAGCTGGAAAGTAATGTGAACTTCATGAAAAAACAAGGGAAAAAGGTGTACAAATAATGCCGGACAACTTAATTCTACAGAAGGACCTAGAATCATCAGAAACAGGGATAGGGAAATAAACTCAATGCATCCCTAACTCAGATGGAAAGAAATATTAGAGAAGACATGAGGCAGCAAGTCCAAGCAATAAAAGAATATTTTGAAAATGAATTAAACAAACAAATTCAAATGGCAAAGAACGAGCTTTACCAAAAGACAGAGTTCTTAAAAAAATCAAACAGTAATCCTAGGAATGCAGAAAAATATAAACCACATTAAAAACTCAAACGAGAATATTGTAAATAGACTAGATTAAGTAGAAGTCAGAAGATCAGATAATGAAGACAAAGTTTATCAACTTGAAAAGAATATAGTCAACACAGAAAAGATGCTTATATCCCATGAGCAATCTATTTAAGAGATATGGGATGTCATAAAAAAACAAATTTGAGAGTCATCAGGATAGAAGAAGGCATAGAGATTCAAACCAAAGGAATGGACAACATATTAAATGAAATAATTCTAGAAAACTTCCCAGAGATAAAAGATGGAATGGATTGCCAAATCCTTGAAGCCTACATGACCTCAAACATTCAAAACCATAATAGACCAACTCCAAGACATAGAATTATCAAGATAGCTAACATACAGAACAAGGAGAGAATATTAAAAGCTAAAAGAGAAATGAGGCAGATTACATTCTGGGGTAAACCAATTAGGTTAACGACTGATTTTTCATCACAAACTTTGAAAGCGAGTAGATCCTGGAACAATGTATTTCAAACGCTGAAAAATAATGGATTCCAACCAAGAGTACTGTATCCATCAAAATTAAGTTTGGGATTTGACAATGAAATTAGTGTCTTTCAGGATAAACAAAAGCTAGAAGAATTTGCAGAAAGAACACCAGCACTGCAAAGCATTTGAGCAAAATACTAGAAGAAGAGGAATTGAAAAATAGTTCCCCAAACTAACAGCGGGAGGTATCTCAGTAAAGGGGGAGGAAAATAACCAAAAAGTAAAAACTAGTCAAACTAAAAATAAATAAATAAATAAACATGAATGAAAGTAAAAATCATATTTCAATTGTAACCTTAAATGTTAATGGCATAAACTCACCCATCAAGAGACATAGGTTAGTAACCTGAATCAAAAAAACAAATCCTACAGTCTGCTGCCTTCAGGAGACTCATATGATAGGTAAAGACATACACAGGCTGAAAGTAAAAGGTTGGGATAAATCATACCACTCACATGGCCCTCGGAAGCAAGCAGGAGTAGCCATACTCATATCAAATAAAATCAATTTCAAACCTACGTTAATAAAAAGGGATAACGAAGGACACTATGTACTGTTAATAGGAACCATCCACCAACAAGACATAACAATTATCAATTTGTATGCACCAAACAATTGAGCTGCAACGCTCATGAAACAAACTCTCCTCAAGTTCAAGAGTCAAATAGACTACAACACAATAACTACGGGTGACTTCAACACACTGATCTCGCCATTAGAAAGATCCTCTAGACAAAAACTGAATAAAGAAACTATCGAATTCAACAGCACAATAAATAACCTAGGCTTAACCAACATATATAGAATATATCAACCATCCTCAAGTGGATACACGTTCTTCTCAGCAGCACAAGGATCCTACTCAAAGATAGTTCATATATTATGCCATAGGGCAACCCTTAGTAAATATAAAGTCGTGGAGATAATACCATGCACCATATCTGATCATATTGGAATGAAACTGGAAATAAATGATAAAAGAAGGAAGGAAAAATCCTACATCATATGGAAAAATGAACAATATTCTACTGAATGATCAATGGGTTACAGAAGACATAGAGGAGGATATAAAAAATTCTTATAGACAAATGACAATACAGACACAACATACTGGAATCTATGGGACACAATGAAAGCAGTTTTAAGAGGGAAATTCATTTCTTGGAGTTCTTTCCTCAAAAAAATAAAATAAAATAAAATAAATGAACTCACACTACACCTCAAAAACCTAGAAAAAGAAAAGAAAAACAACACCAAATGTAGTAGAAGACAAGAAATAATTAAAATTAGAGCAGAAATCAACGAAATTGAAACAAAAAAAAACATTGAAAAAATTGATAAAACTAAAAGTTGGTTCTTTGAAAACATAAATAAGATCCACAGGCCCTTAGCCATGCTAACAAAGAGAAGAAGAATGAGAACTCAAATTACTAACATACGGCATGAAAAAGGCATTATCACAACAGACACTACAGAAATACAGAAGATAATTAGAAAGTATTTTGAAACCCTATATTCAAATGAAATAGAAGATAGTGAAGATATCAATAAATTTCTTAAGTCATACGATGTGCCAAGATTGAGTCAGGAAGACACACACAATTTAAACAGACCAATAACAAAGGAAGAAATACAAGAAGCCATCAAAAGACTACAAACCAAAAAAAGCCCTGGAGCGGATGTGTATAGAGCGGAGCTCTACAAAACCTTAAAAGAAGAATTAATACCAATTCTTTTCAAGCTATTTCAAGAAATAGAAAATGAAGGTGCTCTTTCAAATTCATTCTATGAGGCCAAAATCACCCTGATCCAGAAACCAGACAAAAACACTTCAAAGAAAGAAAACTACAGACCAATATCTCTAATAAACTAGGATGCAAAAATTCTCAATAAAATCCTGGTGAATGTAATACAAAAGCATATCAAAAAATTGTGCACCATGACCAAGTAGGATTCATCCCAGGGATGCAAGGCTAGTTCAATATACGGAAATCCATAAATGCTATTCACCACATCAATAGACTTAAAGACAAGAACCATATGATCATCTTGATAGATGCAGAAAAAACATTCGACAAAGTTCAGCCTCCCTTTATGTTCAAAACACTAGAAAAACTAGGGATAACAGGAACTTACCTCAACATTGTAAAAGCTATATATGCTAAACCTCAGGCTCGCATCATCGTAAATGGAGAAAAACTGAAGGCATTCCCTCTAAAATCTGGAACAAGACAGGGATGCCCTCTATCACCACTTCTATTAGATTTAGTTCTTGAAATACTAGCCAGAGCAATTAGATAGACAAAAGAAATTAAAGACATGAAAATAGGAAAAGAAGAACTTAAATTATCGCTATTTGCAGATGACATGATAATATATTTAACAGACTCAAAAGGGTCTACAAACAACTGCTAGAGTTAATAAATGAATTCAGCAAAGTGGCAAGATATAAAGTCAACACGCATTAATCAAAGGCATTCCTGTATATCAGCAGAAAAACTTCTGAAATGGAAATGAGGAAAACCACTCCATTCACTATATCCACAAAGAATATAAGATACTTGGGAATCATCCTAATGAAAGAGGTGAAAGATTTATATAATGAAAACTACAGAACCCTAAAGAGAGAGATAGAAAAAGATCTTAGAAGATGGAAAAATGTACTTTGTTCATGGATAGGCAGAACTAACATCATCAAAATGTTGATATTACCCAAAGTTCTCTACAGGTTTAAATAGGTGCCAATAAAAATCCCAACGGCATTTATTGTAGAAATGATAAAGCAATCATGAAATTCATATGGAAAAACAAAAGACCCTGAATACCAAAAGCAATTCTAAGCAGGAAGTGTGAATCTGGAGGTATAGCGATACAAGAGTTCAAACTGTACTACAAAGCAATAGTAATAAAAACATCGTGGTACTGGTACCAAAACAGGCAGCTGGACCAATGGTATAGAATAGAGGACACAGAAACCAATCCACAAAATTACAACTTTCTTATATTTGATAAAGGTGCTAAAAACATGCAATGGAGGAAAGATAGCATCTTCAACAAATGGTGCTGGGAAAATTGGAAATCCATATGCAACAAAATGAAACTGAATCCCTTTCTCTCACCATGCACAAAAGTTAACTCAAAATGGATCCAGGAGCTAGATATCAAATCAGAGACACTGCGTCTAATAGAAGAAAAAGTTGGCTACGATCTACATACTGTGGGGTCGGGCTCCACATTCTTTAATAGGATGCCCATAGCCAAAGAGTTAATAACAAGAATAAACAAATGGGTCTCACTTAAACTAATTTTTTTTTTTTCTCAGCAAGAGAAACAATAAGAGAGGTAAATAGAGAGCCTACATCCTGGGAACAAATTTTTACCCCTCACACTTCAGATAGAGCCTTAATATCCAGAATATACAAAGAACTCAAAAAAATTAAACAATAAGATAACAAATAACCCAATAAACAAATGGGCCAAGGACCTGAACAGACACTTCACAGAGGAGGACATTCAATCAATGAACAAGTACATGAAAAAATGATCACTATCTCTAGCAGTCAGAGAAATGCAAATCAAAACCACCCTATGATACCATCTCACTCCAGTAAGATCGGCAGCCATTATGAAGTCAAACAAAATAAGTGTTGGTGAGAATGTGGGGAAAAGGGTACACTTGTACACTGCTGGTGGGACTGCAAATTGGTGAGGCCAATTTGGAAAGTACTATGGTGATACCTGGGAAAGCTGGGAATGGATCCACCATTTGATCCAGCTATCACCCTTCTCGGACTATTTCCTGAGGATCTTAAAAGAGCGTACTGTAGAGATACTGCCACATCAATGATCATAGCTGCACAATTCACAATAGCTAGACTGTGGAACCAACCTAGATGCCCTTCAATAAATGAATGGATAAAAAAATGTGGCTTTTATACAAAATGGAGTATTACTCTTCATTAAAAAATGACAAAATCATAGAATTTGCATGGAAATGGATGGCATTAGAGCAGATTATGCTAGGCGAAGCTAGCCAATCCTTAAAAAAAAACAAATGCCAAATGTCTTCTTTGATATTAAAAGAGCAACTAAGAACAGAACATCGAGGAAGAGCATGAGGAAAAGTTTATCATTAAACAAAGAGGAGTTGGGGGAGAGAAAGGGAGAGAGAAGGGAAAGCATATGGAAATAGTAGGAGACCCTCAATGTTACACAAAATTACATATAAGAGGATTTGAGGGGAAATGGGGGGGAAACAATGGAGAGAATTGAACAACAGCAGATGAGGTAGAGAGGGAAGATGGGAGGGGAGGGGAGGGGGGATAGTGGGGGATAGGAAAGGTCGCAGAATACAACAGTCACTAATATGCTATTATTCAAAAATGTGAATGTGTAACCAATGTGATTCTGAAATTCATATTTGTGGAAAAAATGGGAGTTCATAACCCATTTGAGTCAAATGTATCAAAGATGATATATCATGAGCTTTGCAATGTTTGGAACAACCAATAGAAATAAATAAATAAATAACGGTTTAAAATTGAGTGGGAAGAAATCAGCTAAAAATGGGTTGAGATGCATTCATTTTGCTAAGCAGAAACTTTGTTTCGTTTAGTTGTAACTATCACAAATTTATTTTACCAGGAAATTGGCTTTTGAAAATGCACATAAATTGAGATTAAAGGATAATTCACCTACCTTCATGAAAAATTCATAGCATTTTCTATATTTTTCATATTTCATTTTTTTCGTGAATATTTTGTCATGGACCAGGTCTAGTCTTAGGCTATTCTTCCAGAATACTACCTCATCTGACAAATTCGTACAATGTGTTGGATTGTTGTTTTCACCTTTTATTTAATAGTGTCTAGCTGATAATGTGTATTTTCTTTATCTTTATTTGCACATATATACCCAACAATATCTTTGCATTTTATGTTTTACTGGGGAAGAGACTCATCAAAAGCTCTTTGTTATATGTATCAACAATCAGACATTTAGAGCACACAATTATTCTTAATTTTGCATGAAAATATCTTTGTACTATTTTCTTATACAGATTTAGAATTATTAATAATGTCCCTACTGTAATAAGTAATTACTTACAAGAAGAATTAAACAATTGACTTTATATCAATTATGAATATGAAAAGTACTAAAATAAGCATTTGGCAATTAATACACAATTGATAGAAATTGAAATCACAAGAAAGCCTTTAAAATGTCAGTGCATATGGTCCTTAAATAATAGGTTATTCAAAAAACTTTTTCTAATTCATAAGATTTAATATGCCGTATTATAGCTTAATGTGATATAAAACCTTAAATTATCAGTATTGATAAAAAGAATGATACCTGTTTATTTAAATATGTTTATTTGATTTTCACTGTAAGATGTTAATTCTGGAAGGCTTGAGAATTAAGAAAGTTTTGGTCTATATTATTTTTAACAGGCTAATCAAAGTACTTTTAAATGTATATGTATGTATATATATATATATATATATAATATGTAATGCATATGCATGAATATAGATACATATGTATAAAAATTTATTTTAATATATCTATCAGGTGATTATAATTATTAAATTTTCTCAAGAAAAGAACAATGACTATAAAAAACAGTCTTAAATTTAAATTTCATAGCATACTACTGTTTGTAATGACATGAGAGAAAAACAGATATGAAAGGAAAACGAAAAAGCAAGAGAGAGAAGGGGGAAAATGAGGAAGAAAGTGAGTAAAGATGAGGGAGAGGCATGTTCGATGTAAAGATAAAAGTGGAGGGGCTGGGTTTGTGGTTCAGTGGTAACATGCTTTTCTAGCATGTGTGGGACACTGGGTTCTATTCTAAGCACCACATACAAATAAACAAAATGAAGGTCAATCACAACTGAAAAAATTAAAAATAAAAAAGTAGAAATATTACCAAAACTCCAAGCTTTTATGAATGTTAAATTAAAAAAATTATGTTACATAGCCTTATGTAATTTCTAGACTATCCAAAAGAGTCATTAAATGTTAGATTATTAGTGCGATAACTAAAAATCCATTGCTCTTTCCTCAACATTCTGTGGCATGCTAGTGGTAAAATAAAATCTATTATAACACCAAAAAAAAATCTAATATTTCTATAGTAACTGACCCAGTTTAATATCAAGGCTAGTAGATTCCTATGGGACATGATGTGTATTTTGACATTCATTTTTATTCAACACTGAAACATTACTATTTCTTCAGTTTATGCACATCATAGGATATATATTTCATCCACAAGTTCGCTAATTTATACGCATTTGTTTCACTTTCAGTCACTTCCTGCTTCAGAACACATGTATTTCTCTATGTTTCTTGACTGCTCTTTTCATGAGACTTCTTTCCAAACTCATTATTTTCGATTTCCATTATCACATTTGAAGCAAAACTCACACACCCGTCATGATAAACCAAACCCTAATATTACCATTAGATGTACAACTAGCTGGAATGAATGATTGTATATCAATATAAGATTTCTTACTTAGTTTCAGATATCAATTAAATCCATTATTTAAAGTGGAACCAGTTATATTATTTATTCACAGTATGGTTTTTTCATGCATTATCTCTATATTCATAGACACAGGATACACCTCTTTGTACCCCCAATACTAATTTATACGTCTTCAAAATATTGCTCCCAGAAATGGTGGAAGAAATGCACATGTCACCTGATTTACATATACATTTTATCACAGTAATATTCTGGACACAAAACGCAAAGGTGACACTTATGATTTTACCAAACCTAAATGGAAAGTGAACATGGATTACTAAAAACTTCCATGTCCAGTTTGCCTAATGCTCTCAAATGTGAAACCTATTCTTGACTACATATTTGTTTCTTCCTAAGATTATATATTCAACCTCAAGCCCGTTGAAAATGTCTAATCTTATCACTCACTTTTTCATTTGCCTGATTTCCTTATGTCTCTATTGATATCTGCTTTCCTACATATTTTCCCCAGATTATCATTGTGACTGACTCTTCACATGTGCTCACATTTACATTCAATCTCTACCAGAAACCCAATTGCAAAAGAACTTTTGGTCCAAATCCTATACTCACTCTTAGTTCTAAACCTACAGACTATCTTTCTAATAATACCGACTATCCCTTTTTGACTAGAAGTTCTCTTTGACATTCCATCATTCAAGGTAGAAAGTCCTATGCCATTGAACATCGATTTATCTGAGACATTTCTGCAGAACATAATTCAAAGCTAAGTATCCCAATCAAGGGCCCAATGCCCTTCTGGGCTTCAAATCTTACCTAGATTTCTGTTTTCATTCTTATATTTCACTTTTACATTCTTGTAAATATTACAGGTTCCCAATACCATTATTCATGCCGTAGAATGTTTCCTAACCCAAAATTGAACTTTTATTAACCATAACCATACACTCTTCCCTGAATCAAACTTTACAGAAGAGCAGGGACAGAGTTGCTTTTACAATACAGGAATGTAGGGGTTCTTAAACCTGCTGAGATCCTCAAAGGTCCATGCAGAAATGATCCCTGGAGAAGACGTAGGCAGCTATGAAGGAGTTGAGAGAGCAAAAGTCATCTTGCATGGCAAACCCCCTTGTCAGGATGAAGGGATGTGTCTGAATCAGTCTCTCTATCTAAATGTAGAGAAGATGGACTAAACCAGTCCTGTGTGGGGAGATGTTCCCAGGCGCCTATGTTTGTTATACCATTCTATCTTGTGAAATTGTCACCGAAAGTAGGGGCAGCCTCTATCTCATGGGACCCTTGGAAGCAAATGTTAAAACAAAGTGATTGCCAAGGTAGTGACCTCATACATTTACTGAAGAAAGTGACCTACCTCACTTCCTTGGTGATGTAACTCTCTGAACTTGGGATCCAAGATGCCAGGCTGCCAGAGCCAGTCCCAGTCCCAATCCCAGTGGGCTCACTTGTTTGGATGTACCAAGGACAGAGTCAGTATTTCTTGGTATCTACTGATGTGAGGATTGCCAAATGCCAGGACAGATCTGAAGAGGGGCCTTTCCTGAGAAAGCAGGTAGTGGCTCACCGCTGGCTCCTGAGAACTTCACAGAGTTTGCAAAGGAGACAGATCTGAGACAGGACAGGACATTTCATTGGAACATAATACGGCCCAACAGACAGAGGACACTCCAGATAGTCAGAGACCTACTTGCGGGAAGGAGATGCCTTTGTGAGTGTGAGTGTCAGTTTGTGGTTTTGTCTCATGTTCTGAGAATAGGTAGGAAAGACAGTTTGTTTGGTTTGGAATGGACTGTTTCTAGTAAGTCTTTTGACAGGTGAGTGATTCTATGCCTGTGTATCCCACTGTGTCCGTGGTTGTAGACATTAGAAAAGAGAATGCATCAATGGATATGTCCTGTCTTGTAGAAAGCTTCCCAGCATTCATCCTGCCCAATTTATGAATGAACTGCAGCTTGCCTTATGGAGGGACAACACCTACTATCTTCCTAAGTTCATGTTTTCTTCCTGAATTCTGGCAACTCTGCAGAATAGGCTCATGGTTTTGTGTCCAAGATATGTACCACCTCCAAGCTCTGTTACATGGCCATGTACTGGATAGCGGTAAGGAATGGCGAGCATCTCAGAAAACTCAGATATCAGTGTGACCAGGAAATTCTCAGTGGAGAAACCCTGCTTTGGGCCATTCTCTTACCTATGTTTCTGTTGCCCTGAATGTCAGGAAGGTCTTTGCCTCAGGCCACCCCTTTGTGAAGCCTGAAGAAAACAGTTTTCAAATGAAAATGAATGGTCATCACCTGTGGCTCTTTGCTTAATTTCTTTGGAAATGGATGTTTCTTAATCAGCCTCTTGGACCTGTGTGAGGTTGTGGCTTAGATTCTCAGCACCTGATGGATCTAAAGAAAGATCCCATGTGTGCATCCAAACCAAAATGGCAAAAAGATCAGTTATGGTGGATGAATTGTCTTGCCTTCCTTTGTTATGTTCCTGACCTACATCAAGTGAGAATAGGGATCATTTGGTTCAAATGAAATCTTCAAAGCCCTAAAGAAGTGCTTGGGTTTTCTCATTATTCCAAATCACATAAAGAATCTATACCTGACAGGCAGTAGGCTTCAAAATGGAGAAGCAGAGCAGTATTAACTGCAGTCCTATTTTATCACTCCTGGTTCAAATGCAGGGTGTCCAGGCCCCCATGACTTTAGGCAAATGAGGGGTAAGAGAGCTTATTTTGGACACTAACACATACCCCACTAGACTCTGACTACTAATCCTAACATGATGGAGAATAATAACCAAAACAGAATAGAAATACAAGCAGTTCAGAGGAGTCATGTTGTATAATTTTACTTGCCTTTTGCATTATATAGGGTAGGAATTATAAATGTACTCAATTTTTAATTAAAACAGTTCTCCATGTGTTTTTAAAGTTAACAAATATGTGAATTCCTCTCTCCCTTTCTCTGTGGCCTATTCAGCACATGTGTTTTTATATGCACATATAGAATCCTACCTAGTATCACATGTATATACTTGAGAGGTTGCTGACTTGGCAGATGCAAATTTTGAGAAGAGATCACTCCTCTTAATGCTGTTGGAACTAAAAATTCAAACTATTGGTGACCTTTCTAGCTGAACAAAATTATATATAAATCCATGTTCAGTAAAAAGTATATTTTGGGATGTGTGGATTATATATATTTCATAATAAATTTCGATTGGCATATATATTGCTACTTTTTAATGTCTGTGTGTGTGTGTATATGTATATAGGCATATGTATATATATGTATCTATATATCTATATATCTATATATCTCTATATCTCTATATCTCTATATCTATATCTATCTATCTATCTATCTATCTATCTATATATATATATATATATATATATATATATATATACACACACTCTCCAGATTTTTGAAAATATGAAATACATGTGTCTTATTATACACTCCCAAAATTTATTCATGTTCATGTATGTGGATTTATTATCAACTTTTCACAAGATTATTCTCAGAAATATTCATCCACCTGAAATACATATTTGTTTCCTAGTACTGAAAACTAACTTCAGTGAATGATGCATACAAATCCTAATATTTCTACAGTTACTGACCAAGTTTAACATCAATGCAAGTAGATTCCTATGGGACATGATATGTATTTTGACGTTCATTTGTATTCAACACTGGTACATTACTATTTCTTCAGTTTATGCACATCATGGGATATATATTTCATCCACAAGTTCGCTAATTTATATAAATTTGTTTCACTTTCAATCACTTCCTGCTTCAGAACACATGTATTTCTCCATGTTTCTTGACTAGTCTCTTCATGAGACTTCTTTACAAACACATTATTTTCGATTTCCATAATTACTTTTGAAGCAAAACTCACACACCCTTAATGACAAACCATAACCCTCATATTACCATTAGATGTATAACTGATAGGAATGAATGACTGTGTATCAATATAAGATTTCTTATATATTTTAAGATATCAATTTAATCCATTATTTAAAGTGGAATCAGTTATATTATTTATTCACAGTATCATCTATTCATGCATTATCTCTATATTCATAGACACAGGGTACACCTCTTTGTACCCGCAATACTAATTTATACATCTTCAAAATATTGCTCCCTGAAATGGTGGAAAAAATACTTATGTCACCTGATCTACGTATACATTTTATCACAGTACTATTTTGGATACAAAATGCAAAGATCACACATATGTTTGTACAAAAGCCTAAATTGAATGGGAGCATGGATTACTAAAAACATTGATGTCTAGGTTGCCTAATTCTCTCAAATGTCCATCCTATTGGTGACTACATATTTGTTTCTTCGAAGATTTTATAGTCAACATCAACCCTATTAAAATGTCTAATCCTATCACTCACTTTATACTTTGCCTGATTTCCTACTGTCTCTATTGATGTTTCCTTTCCTACATATTTTCCCCAGTTTACCTATGTGACTGACTCTTCACATGTGCTGACATTGACATTAATTCTATAACCGAAACCCTATTGATAAAGAACTTTTGGTCCATATCCTGTACTCACACTTCTTGCAAAACCTACCGACTATCTTCCTAATCCTATGGACTATCCCTGTTTGAGTGGATGTTCTTTTCTACAATCTATCATCCAAGGTACAAGGTCCTATGTCATTGATAATCAATTTATCTGAGACATCACTGCAGAACGTAATTCAAAGCTAAGTATCCAAATCAAAGGCCCAATGCCAATATGGACTTTAAATCTTACTACATTTCTGTTTTCATACATATTTTTCAACTCTATGTTCTTATATATATCACAGATTCCCAATACCATTATTCATCCAGCAAAATGATTCCTAACCCAAAACAAACATGTAATTAACCCTAACCATAAACTGTTCCCTCAATCTACATTTACAAAAGAGCAGGGACAGAGTTGGTCTTACAATACAGGAAAGTAGGGGATTGTCCACCTGCTGAGAACCTCAAAGGTCCATGCAAAATTGATCCCTGGAGAAGATGTAGGCAGGTATGAAGGTCCTGAGAGATCAAAAGTCATCTTCCATGCCAAACAACCTGGTCAGGATGAAGGCTTTTGTCTGAATCAGCCTCTCTCTTCTTAATCTAGAGAAGATGGACCAAATGAGGCCTGTGTGCAGAGCTGTTGCCAGGTGCCTATGGTTGATATACCATTCTAACTTGTGAAAGTGTCACAGAAATACGGTCAGCCTACATGTCATGGGACACTTGGATGCATGTGTTAGGACAAATTGGTTGCCAAGGCAGTAACCTCATTCAGTTCCTGAAAGAAGTTACCTCACCTCACTTTTTTGTTGATGGCACTTTCTGAACTTGGGATCCAGGAAGCCAGGCACCTAGAGCCTGTCTCAGTCCCAGACCTAGTGGTCTCACTTGTTTGATATAACAAGGACAGAGTCAGTCTTTCTTGGTATGTACTGATGTGAGAATGGACAAATGACAGGAAAGCTCTTAAGAGGGGTCTTTCCTGAGAAAGAAGGCAGTGGCTAACTGCTGGCTCCTGACAACTTCACAGAATTGGCCATGGACACCAGATGTGAGATAGGAGAGGCCATTTCGGGGGAACATAGTATGGCCTATCAGTCAGAGGACACTCCGGATAGTCACAAACCTACTTGGAGGAAGGAGGTGCTTATCTGGCTGGGGGTGTGGGTTTGTGGTTTTTTTCTCATGCTCTGAGAATATGTCTGAAAGGCGGTTTGTTTGGTTTGGAGTAAAGCGTTTCCAGAAAGTCGTATGAAAAGGCGAGTGTTTCTATTTCTGTGTATCTCACTGTGTCAGTGGTTGTAGACATTAGCAAAGAGAATGCATCAATGGGTGAGTCTTGTCTAGTAGAAAGCTTCCCAGCATTCATCCTTCCCAACTTATGAGTGGACTGCGGCTTGCCTTATGGATCGGCAACACCTGCTATCTTCCTAAGTTACTGTTTGCTTCCTGAATTCTGGCCACTCTCCAGAATAGGCTCATGGTTTTGTGTCCAAGATATGTACCACCTCCAAGCTCTGTGACACGGCCATGTATTGGTTAAATGAAGGGCATGGAGAGCATCTCAGAAAACTCAGATATCAGTGTGACCAGTAAAGACTCAGTGGAGAAACCATGCTTTGGGCCTTTTCCTTACCTAATGTTCTGTTGCCCTGAATGTCAGGAATGTCTTTGCCTCAGGCCACCCTTTTTGAAGCCTGAAGAAAAGTTTTCAACTGCAAATGAAGGGGCATCAACTGTGGCTCTTTGCTTAATTGCTTTGGAAAGGGATATGTCTTAATCAGCCTCTTGGCCTTGTGTAATTCTGTGGCTTAGATTCTCTGCACCTGATGGATCTAAAGAGAGATCCCATGTATGCATCCAAAAGCAAAATGTCCAAAAGAGCAATCATTGTGGATGAAGTCTCTCTCCTTCCTTGGTAAGGTTCCTGACCTCCATTAAGTGAGAATAGGCCTCCTTTGGGTCAAATAAGTTCTTCAAAGCCCTGCAGATTCTAGCCCATAGGTGATTGGGTTTTCTCATGACTCCAATTCACATGAAGAATCTAAATCCCACCATCAGTAGGCCTCAAATTTAAGAAGCAGAGCAAAATAAACGGCAGGCCTATTTGATCACTCTTAGTTCACAGGAAGGGTGTCCAGGCCACCCTGACTTTAGGCAAATGAGGGGCAAGGAAGCTTATTTTGGACACTGTCTTGGGCTGCACCCCTCACGGAAACCTCCAGCCAGAGGTTATGATGAGTGTCTGTATGGAAGAAAATGAGGGCCATGTGGGAGTGTTTTGGTTTTAATTGTAGTCATTTTTGTGCGGTTAGTAGAGATTACATGGTCCACCTTGGCTTGAACTTTGGTGGGATTCTGCATAAAGACTGAGTTCTCGTACTGAACTCAGAGAAGTATTGCCATGAATAGTGTTGGAATTTCAGGAGGCCACGCATGAGAGTCGCCCTTGGAAACTGAGATCTAGGCCCAGGGTAGTTATTCACAGAGCACTGGAAATCTCAGCCAGGATATCACATGATTTTGTTTGAAAAACTTGGCAACCATTGTTGGGAGTCAAAACACACATGGACCTCACATTGTAGACCTCAATGTTCCTGGATTCTTGTGACCTTTTGGCCACTCTTTGGGAAGTCTTTCCTGTGAGAGATCTCCAGATAATTCATTGAAATGAGCTTCCTCACCATTTAATAGTTCCAGAATGCCTCCAACTTCATCCTTGAAAAATGGCTAGGTCAATATATCATGAAATTTTTAAAATTCCCATGACAAGTTGGCACTGGAGATTCTTTGGATATCCTGTGGCCGATCATAAGAATAACAGTCAGTGCCTTGATTGACTGGTTTTCATAAAAATTGTGCAGAACAGTGATGCCAGGAAGTTGGAGCCTGCTGAGGAGTGGGCCTAGAGCATTGGTGGGCAGGTGTGTGATAAAACATCTGCGGTGTGGTCATGTGGATCTGCCTTTGGCTTCCAAATGGCTTGTGACTGATGTGGTGCAGCCAGCAGTCCCTTCAATGTAAAGGCATCTTGTTATATGCAGAGGTTTTAGGGAAATATTTAGAATCAGGTTGCTATGGTCAAGGGGGCAACTATGTGGGATATAAGCCTGTTAGGTGCATTCTCCTGCAGACCCTGACCCACCACACGTGATAGAACCCCCTCACGCACAGAGTAACAGTTGAATTCTTTGTATTTCGTGAAGCAAATACCAAAATCCCAGTGCAGCAGCAAGAAACACCACGAAAAGTGGAGAATGACCAAATAGCTTCACAGGCCCATGTGGATACACTTAGCCCCTCGTGTCCACAGTTTACCTACAAAGAGAGTATTCAGCACTGCTGACTCATGTTCAGGGAAAATAAGAAACCATGTCCTCCAGGTCACATAGATGAAGACACTGATTTGATGGTCTCACTACAAACGAAGCTGAAGCTCCCGACAACAACATATATTTCAAGTGCCCACCCTCAGAGGCAGTTTCTCAAGAAGTCTTTACGCCAGCAGAGCTCCATGTTTTTGGAATGATTACACTGTCCCTTACTTTTGGAATCTCCTCTACCTCCCCCAAGGTTGTGAACTCCTGAGCATATTCCATTCCAGATATTTATTCACAGATTTTCTAACTCTTCTCTTCTAATTCTGTCTTACTCTGCGTGATTGTAATGTCAAGGCATTGTTCCGGATGAGAGTGGGAAGATTTTTGTGTACCACATATTTACATACACTTTGGATTCATTTTCCAATTTTCCTTTCAAAATACTGAATACCTCACACTAACACTTACCCTACTAGACTCTGACAACTAATCCTAATAAGATGGAGAAAAATAAACCAAAAAAAATAGAAATACAAGCAGTTCAGAGAAGGCATGGTGTATAGTGGAATTGCCTTTTGCATTATTTAGGGTAGGAGTTATAAATCTAGTCAATTATTTGTTAAAATATTTCTCCATGTGTTTTAAAGTTAACAAATATGTGAATTCCTGTTTCCCTGTCTCTGTAGTCTATTCAGCACATGTATTTTTACATGCAATTATAGAATCTTACCTGATACCACACGTACATTTTTGTGAAGTGGCTGACTTGGCAGATACAAATTTTAAGAGATCACTCCTCCTAAACGCTTTAGAACTGAAAATTCAACCTATGCGTGAGCTTCCTAGTTGAACAACATTATACATAAATCCATGTTAAATAAAATAAATATTTTTGGATCTCTGGATGATATAAATTTCATGGTGAATTTCATATAGCATATATTATGCTATTTTTAATGTCTGTGTGTGTTTGTGTGTGTGTATGTATGTATATATATATATATATATATATATATATATATATATATTCTCCAGATTTTTCAAAATATGAAATATGTGTCTTATTATACACTCCCTTAACTCATTCATATTCAAGTATGTGGATTTATATTCAAATTTTCTCAAGAGTTTTCTCAAAATATTCATTCTCCTGATATACATATTTGTTTCTTAGTACTGAAAACTAACTTTAGTGAATGGTGCATACAAATCCTAATATTTCTACACTAACTGACCTAGTTTAACATCAACGCAAGTAGATTCCTATGGGACATGATGTGTATTTGGATGTTCATTTTATTCAACACTGGTACATTACTATTTCTTCAATTTATTCACATCATGGGATATATATTTCATCCACAAGTTCGCAAGTTTATAGGCATTTGTTTCACTTTCAATCATTTTCTTCTTCAGATCACATGTATTCCTCCATGTTTCTTGAGTGGTCTTTTTATGAGACTTCTTTCCAAACACATTAATTTAGATTTCTATGATCACTTTTGATGCAATACTCACACACTTTTCATGATAATCATACCCCTAATATTACATATAGATGTATTACTGGTTGGAATGAATGATATTATATCAATACAAAATTTCTTATAATATTTCATATATTAATTCAATCCATTATTTAAAGTGGGAACAGTTAAATTATTTATTCAAAATGTGGTCTATTCATGCATTATGTCTATATTCATGGACACAGGGTACACCTCTTTGTACCCCCAATAGTAATTTATAGGTCTTGAAAACATTACTTCCAGAAATGCTTGAAGAAATGCTCATGTCATCTGATCCACATATACATTCTATGACAGTAATATTCTGGACAAAAAATGCAAAGGTCACACTTATGATTGTACCAAAGCCTAAAATGAAAGTGAACATGGATTACTAAAAGCATCCATGTCCAGGTTTCCTAATGCTCTCAAATGTCAATCCTAATGGTCACTGCATATTTGTTTCTTCTTAAGATTATATATTCAAACTCAACAGTGTACAAAATGTCTAATCCTATCACTCAGTTTATACTTTGCATGATTTGGTAAAGTCTCTATTATTATCTGCTTTTCTACATATTTTTCAAAGTTCATCATTGTGACTGAATTTTCATATGTGCTGACATTTACATTCACTCTCTAACTGAAACCCTATTGCTAAAGAAATTTCCGTCCAAATCCTGTACTCACTCTTCTTCCTAAACCTACCGACTATCTACCTAATCGTACCGACTATCCCTTTTTGACTGGATGTTCTCTTCCTCATTCAGTCATCCAATGTACAAGGTCCTATGCCATTGTAAATGGATTTATCTGAGACATCTGTGCAGAACCTAATTCAACACTACGTATCCCAATCAAGGGCCTAATGCCCTTCTGGGCTTCAAATCCTAGATTTCTGTTTTCATACATATATTTTACCAATATAATTTAATAAATATCGCAGGTTCCCAATACCATTATTCATCACGCAGAATGATTCCTAACCGAAATCGAACCTGTTATTACCCTAACCATCATCGCCTGGAGGTCATTCCTCAAAAAAAGGAAAAACCAACAAATAAATGAGCTCACACTTCATCTCAAAGCCCTAGAAAAGGATGAACAAAACAACAGCAAATGCAGCAGAAGGCAAGAAATAATTAAAATCAGAGCGGAAATCAACAAAATTGAAACAAAAGAAACTATTGAAAAAATCAACAAAACTAAAAGTTGGTTCTTCGAAAAAATAAACAAGATTGACCGACCCTTAGCCATGCTAACGAAGAGGAGAGAGAACTCAAATTACTAACATACAGGATGAAAAAGGCAATATCACAACAGCTGCTACAGAAATTCAGAAGACAATTAGAAATTATTTTGAAAACCTATATTCCAATAAAATAGAAGATAGTGAAGACATCGATAAATTTTTTAAGACATATGATTTGCCCAGACTGAGTCAGGAGGATACACACAATTTGAACAGACCAATACCAATGGATGAAATTGAAGAAGCAATCAAGAGACTACCAACCAAGAAAAGCCCGGGACCGGATGGGTATACAGCGGAGTTTTACAAAACTTTTAAAGAAGAATTAATACCAATACTTTTCAAGTTATTTCAGAAAATAGAAAAAGAGGGAGCTCTTCCAAATTCATTCTATGAGGCCAACATCACGTTGATTCCGAAACCAGACAAAGACACATCAAAGAAAGAAAACTTCAGAACAATAACCCTGATGAACCTAGATTCAAAAATCCTCAATAAAATTCTGGCGAATCGGATTCAAAGGCACATCAAAAAAATTGTGCTCCATGATCAAGTAGGATTCATCCCTGGGATGCAAGGATGGTTCAATATACGGAAATCAATAAATGTTATTCACCACATCAATAGACTTAAAGATAAGAACCATATGATCATCTCGATAGATGCAGAAAAAGCATTTGACAAGTACAGCATCCCTTGATGTTCAAAACATTAGAAAAACTAGGGATAACAGGAAATTACCTTGACATTGTAAAAGCTATCTATGCTAAGCCTCAGGCTAGCATCATTCTGAATGGTGAAAAATTGAAGGCATTCCCTCTAAAATCTGGAACAAGACAGGGATGCCCTCTATCACCACTTCTAATCAATATCATTCTCGAAACACTGGCCAGAGCAATTAGACAGACGAAAGAAATTAAAGGCATAAAAATTGGAAAAGAAGAACTTAAATTATCATTTTTTGCGGATGACATGATTTTATACATAGAAGACCAAAAAGGGTCTACAAAAAAACTACTAGAACTAATAAATGAATTCAGCAAAGTAGCAGGATATAAAATCAACACGCATAAATCAAAGGCATTCTTGTATATCAGCAACAAAACTTCTGAAATGGAAATGAGGAAAACCACTCCATTCACAATATCCTCAAAAAAAAAATAAAATACTTGGGTATCAACCTAACAAAAGAAGTGAAAGATTTATACAATGAAAACTACAGAACCCTTAAGAGAGAAGTAGGAGAAGATCTTAGAAGATGGAAAAATATACCCTGTTAATGGATAGGCAGAACTAACATCATCAAAATGGCGATATTATCAAAAGTTCTATATAGGTTTAATGCAATGCCAATCAAAATCCCAAAGGCATTGCTTGTAGAAATAGATAAAGCAATCATGGAATTCATATGGAAAAATAAAAGACCCAGAATAGCAAAAGCAATTCTAAGCAGAAAGTGCGAATCAGGCGGTATAGCGATACCGGATTTCAAACTATATTACAGAGCAATAGTAACAAAGACAGCATGGTACTGGTACCAAAACAGGCGGGTGGACCAATGGTACAGAATAGAGGACACAGAGACCAATCCACAAAGTTACAACTATCTTATATTTGATAAAGGGGCTAAAAGCATGCAATGGAGGAAGGATAGCATCTTCAACAAATGGTGTTGGGAAAACTGGAAATCCATATGCAACAAAATGAAACTGAACCCCTCCTCTCACCATGCACAAAAGTTAACTCAAAATGGATCAAAGACCTTGATATCAAATCAGAGACTCTGCGTCTGATAGAAGAAAAAGTTGGCTACGATCTACATATAGTGGGGTCGGGCTCCAAATTCCTTAATAGGACACCCATAGCACAGGAGTTAATAGCAAGAATCAACAAATGGGACTTACTTAAAGTAAAAAGTTTTTTCACAGCAAAGAAACAATAAGAGAAGTAAATAGGGAGCCTACATCATGGGAACAAATATTTACTCCTCACACGTCAGATAGAGCCCTAATATCCAGAATATACAAAGAACTTAAAAAATTAGACAATAAGATAACAAATAACCCAATCAACAAATGGGCCAAGGACCTGAACAGAAACTTCTCCTAGGAGGACATACAATCAATCAACAAGTACATGAAAAAGTGCTCATCATCTCTAGCAGTCAGAGAAATGCAAATCAAAACCACCCTAAGATACCATCTCACTCCAGTAAGATTGGCAGCCATTATGAAGTCAAACAACAACAAGTGCTGGCGAGGATGTGGGGAAAAGGGTTCTCTTGTACATTGCTGGTGGGGCTGCAAATTGGTGCAGCCAATTTGGAAAGCAGTATGGAGATTCCTGGGAAAGCTGGGAATGGAACCACCATTTGACCCAGCTATTGCCCTTCTCGGACTATTCCCTGAAGACCTTAAAAGAGCGTATTACAGGGATACTGCCACATCGATGTTCATAGCAGCACAATTTACAATAGCTAGATTGTGGAACCAACCCAGATGCCCTTCAATGGATGAATGGATTAAAAAAATGTGGCATCTATACACCATGGAGTATTACGCAGCACTAAAAAATGACAAAATCTTGGAATTTGCAGGGAAATGGATGGCACTAGAGCAGATTATGCTTAGTGAAGCTAGCCAATCCCTAAAAAACAAATACCAAATGTCTTCTTTGATATAATGAGAGCAACTAAGAATAAAGCAGGGAGGAAGAGCAGGAAGAAATGATTAACATTAAACAGAGACATGAGGTGGGAGGGAAAGGGAGAGAAAAGGGGAATTGCATGGAAACGGTTGGAGATCCTCATTGTTATACTAAATTACATATAAGAGGTTGTAAGTGGAATGGGAAAACAAACAAGGTGAGAAATGAATTACAGTAGAAGGGGTAGAGAGAGAAGATGGGAGGGGAGGGGAGGGGGGATAGTAGAGGATAGAAAAGGTAGCAGAATACAACAGTTACTAGTATGGTATGATGTAAAAATTTGGATGTGTAACCCATGTGATTCTGCAATCTGTACTTGGATAAAAAAGGGAGATCAAAACTCACTTGAAGCTAATGTATGCTAATGTATGAAATATGATATGTCAAGAGCTTTGTAGGGTTTTGAACAACCAATAAAAAAAAAAAAAAGAAATTTCCGTCCAAATCCTGTACTCACTCTTCTTCCTAAACCTACCGACTATCTACCTAATCGTACCGACTATCCCTTTTTGACTGGATGTTCTCTTCCTCATTCAATCATCCAATGTACAAGGTCCTATGCCATTGTAAATGGATTTATCTGAGACAACTGTGCAGAACCTAATTCAACACTACGTATCCCAATCAAGGGCCCAATGCCCTTCTGGGCTTCAAATCCTAGATTTCTGTTTTCATACATATATTTTACCAATATAATTTAATAAATATCGCAGGTTCCCAATACCATTATTCATCACGCAGAATGATTCCTAACCCAAATCGAACCTGTTATTACACTAACCATACACTGTTCCCTCAATCTAACTTTACAGAAAAGCAGGGACAGAGTTGGTCTTACAATACAGGAGTGTAGGGAAACTTCCACCTGCTGAGAACCTCGAAGGTCCATGCAGAAATGATCCATGGAGAAGATGTAGGCAGCTATGAACGACCTGAGGGAGGAAAAGTCAACTTCCATGGTAAACAACCTGGTCAGGATGAAGGGATGTGTATGAATCAGCCTCTTTCATCTTAATGTAGAGAAGATGGACCAAACCAGGCCTGTGTGGAGAGCTGTTCCCGGGTGCCTATGGTTGATATACCATTCTAACTTGTGAAAATGTCAGAGCGAGTAGGTGCATCCTCCATCTCATGGGACCCTTAGAAGCAACTTTTAGGACAAAGTTGTTGCCAAGGCAGTGATCTCATTTAGTTCCTGAAGGAAGTGACCTCACCTCACTTCCTTGGTGATGGAACTCTCTGAACTTGGGATACAGGAAGTCAGGCACCCAGAGCCAGTCCCAGTTCATGTCCCAGTGGTCAAACTTGTTTGGATTTTCCAAGGACAGAGACAGTCTTTTTTGGTACCTACTGATGTGAGGATGGCATAATGCCAGGAAGGTCTGAGGAGGGGCCTTTCCTGAGAAAGAAGGTAGTGGCTCACCGCTGGCTCCTAACAGCTTCACAGAGTTGGACACGGAGACCAGATCTGAGAGAGAACAGCCCATTATGGGGAAATATATTATGGCCCACCAGTCAAAGGACACTCCATATTTTCACAGACCTACTTGGGGGTCTGTGTGTGTGTGGGTGTGGGTGTGGGTTTGTGGTTTTGTCTCATGTTCTGAGAATAGGTAGGAAAGTTGTTTTGTTTGGTTTGGTGTGAATTGTTTCTAGTAAGTCTTTTGACAAGGCGAGTGTTTCTATGTCTGTGTATCCCACTGTGTCCGTGGTTGTAGACATTAGAAAAGAGAGTGCATCAATACATATGTCCTATCTAGTAGAAATCTTACCGGCGTTCATCCTGTCCTATTTATGAATGGTCTACGGCTTGCCATATGGATCGGCCACTCCTAATATCTTCCTAAGATCCTATTTTCTTTCTGAATTTTGGCCAAACTCCAGAATAGGCTCATGGTTTTGTGTCCAAGATATGTACCACCTTTAAGCTCTGTGACATGGCCATGTACTGGATAGCTGAAGGCAATGGTGAGCATCTCAGAAAACTCAGATATCAGTGTGATCAGGAAAGTCTCAGTGGAGAAACCCTGCTTTGGGCCTTTTGCTTAAATATTGTACTATTGCCCTTAATGTCAGGAAAGTCTTTGCCTCAGGCCACCCCTTTGTGAAGACTGAAGAGTTTTCAAATGGAAATGAATGGGCATCACCTTTGGCTCTTTGCTTAATTGCTTTGGAAAGGGATGTGTCTGAATCAGCTTCTTGGCCCTGTGTGAGGTTGTGGCTTAGATTCTCAGCACCTAATGGATCTAAAAAAATCCCATGTGTGCATCCAAAACCAAAATACCCATAAGAGCAGTCATTGTGGATGAAGTCTCTCACCTTCCTCTGTAAGGTTCCTGACCTCCATCTTTGAGAATAGGGATCCTTTGGGTCAAATGAGTTCTTCAAATCACTACAGAGGCTAGGCCATAGGTGCTTGGGTTTTCTCATGACCCCAATTAACATAAGGAATCTAAACCCCACAGTAATTAGGCCACAAAATGGAGAATCAGAGCAGTATTAAGGGCAGGCCTCTTTGATCACTTCTGGTTCACAGGAAGGGTCTCCCTGCCACACTGACTTTAAGCAAATGGGGGAAAGGGACCTTATTTTGGATACTGTCTTTGGCTTTGGCCCTCATGGAAACCTACAGCCTGAGGTTATGATTAGTGTCTATATGGAAGAAGATGAGGTCCATGTGGGAGTGTTTTGGTTTTAATAGTGGTCATTTTTGTGGCCGTTGGAAGAGATGACTGGGTCCACCTGGGCTTGAACACTGGTGTGATTCCCCTTAGAAACTGAGTTATGGAACTGACCTCAAAGAAGTATTGCCATGTATTGTGTTGGGATTTTAGGAGGCCACGCATGAGAGTCGCCCTTGGAAACTGAGATCAAGGCCCAGGGTGGCTTTCCACAGAGCACTGGGAATCTCAGGAAGGATATCACATGATTTTATTTTTAAAGAATTGGCAGCCATAGTTGCAAGTCAAAGCACAAAAGGATCACACATTGTAGACCTCAAATGCCTGGCTTAATGTGACTTTTTATCCTGTCGTTGGGAATCATTACCTGTTAGAATTCTCCAGAGAGTTCATTGAAATAAGCTTCCTCTCCATTTCATGGTTCCTGAATGAATTAAACCCCACAGTGCCTCAAACTTCATCCTTGAAAAAAGGCTAGATAAATACCATTAAATTTTTGAAATTCCCATGAACAGGTGTCAGTGCAGAACCTTTGGATGTCTTATAGATGATCATGAGTGTACCAGACAATGCCTTGATTGACTGGGTTTCATGAAAATCATGTAGAACAGAGATGCCAGTAATTTGGAGCCCGATGAGTAGTCGGCCTAGAGCAGTGGAGTGTAGGTGTTTGTTAAAACATCTGTGATGGGGTCATGTGGATCTGCCATTGGCTTCCAAATGGTTTGTGACTGACATGGTGCAGCCCCCATACCCTTGTATGTAAAGGCATCTTGTTATACGGAGAGGTTTCAGGGCAATGTTTAGAATCAGATTGCTATTGTCAAGGGGGCAAGCTATGTGGGATAGAAGCCTGGTTGGTGCACTCTCCTGCAGACCCTTAACCAACACACGTGACAGAACTCCCTCCAGCACTCTGTCCTAGTTGACCTCTTCGTATTTCGTGAAGCAAATACCAAACTCCCAATGCAGCTGCAAGAAACACCATGAAAAGTAGAGGAAGACCAAATGGCTTCAAAGTCCACACTGGGAGACACTTTGCCCCCAAATGGCAACAAATTACCTACAAAGAGAGAATTCAGCCCTGCTGCCTCATGTTTATTGGAAAATAAGAAACCATGTGCTCCAGGTCACACAGATGCAGACCCAGATTTGATGGTCTCACTACAAAGGAAGTTAAAACTCCTGACAACAACATATATTTCAAGTGCCCAACCTCAGAGGCAGTTTCTCAAGAAGTCTTTAGGCCAACAGAGCTCCATGTTTGTGGAGTTTTTACCATGTACCTTACTTTTCGAAACACCTCTACCACCTCCAAGGTTGTTAACTACTGAGAATTTTCCATTCCAGATGTGTATTCACAGATTTTCTAACTCTTCTTCTCTTATTGTGTCTTACTTGGGGTGAAGGTAATGTCAAGGCATTGTTCTGAATGAGAGTGGGAAGACTTTTGGGTAGCACATATTTGCATAAACATTGGATTCATTTTCCAATTTTCTATTCGAAATACTGAATCCCTGACTGTCAGAGGTAGAAGGAATTCTATTCTCCTTCAAAGAATAGCCTGACACTTACAAGAAACAGCCACCAGGAGACATCCTGTCTGAGAGACATCCTGTAGCCATCTGTCTCCCTGAGACTTCCTGCTGCCATCTGTCTTTCTGAAACTTCCTGAGGTTATCTCACCTTGTGAAGACATCTAGGAACTGCCGATAAGAGAGATTTCCCACATCCAGCATACAAATACCCCTGTGTGAACAATAAAAGTTTGCAGCTTGATCAGAACTCCTGTCTTGCTGTCATCTCTCGTGTCTCTTGTCCCTTCATTCCTCCCTATCTAGGTTCGCTGCCCACGTTGATGTGTCCTGCCAGCTGGGACATCTGGCGCCCACCGACTGGGGCTTGAGCTTTTGATTGAGGGGGACCCCGTCCTCCTGGAAGATTTGGTCAAGCGGAGCTTGCAATAACTGCAGAAGACACCACCGAGAGACAGATCCAGGAGGAGCGTGGGGATGACGCACGGTGATTGACCCACTATGGGACAAGCAGTTTCGTCACATGATTTGTTTTTGTCAGGCTACAAGGAGTCCTTGCAGACATGGGGGCGCGTGTTTAGAAAAAAGACTTAATTTTTTCTTTCATAAATAAGAGAGCAGTGTCCATGGTTTCCTCTTGAAAGGACCATTGATTGTAAAACATGGCTTGGAGTAGGAGACTGTTTTAAAGATTATTATGAATCCTTTGGCCCAGAAAAAGTGCCTGTTCCCACCTTTTCTTACTGGAACTTAATTAATGAAATACTTAAAAGTTCACCCTTTGACAATGGTACCTTAAAACATGTCGAGGTTGGGGAAGAGGCTATGCAAATACTTCTCGTATCCCCTCGGCATGCCCATCAGTTAGTATAGACATAGACCCTTCTCAGGCTCCCCAGGACCATGGGAACCTTCCTGGTCCCCCTCAAAATACCACCCTAATGATTAAGGCTCCAATGGTTACCAACTGCCTTTATCCAGTTTTAAATTCCGGAGACTCATTGACCCCTGTAGAGGAGGCTACCTTGGAGAAGGAAGCAGCTCGCTACCATTCAGAAGACCCTGCACCTCTCAAGACCTGCCACAGCCTATAGGACTTACACATCCAACCCCTCCTATATCCCTCCTGCCTTTTGTGCTCTGGCCCTTCAGGGTACAAATGCCCAACCAAGATATTTTTTCCCCACTTCCCTTGCCTAAACTGGCTCCTTTGTGAGCATCCTTCCAACATAGACAGGAACAGATCCAACCTTTAAAAGAATTAAGATCCCTTCACTCTGAGCTCTGTTCATTAGCCTTAGGTATGGAGTCAAAGTAACTGGCCTACAGTGGTCTAATACAAAGGCGAAGCCACTCCATCAACCTGTGCTCGCCTTCCCAGTCACCACCAGTCAGATAGATAAGCCTGCCCAGGCTGAGGTCAAAGACTTAGACGAGGATCAAGAGGAGGAAGCGGAGAAATGGAATAAGGAGATCAGGACTCAGAGGATGAGGAGTTCAGCCCTAGGCAGGCAGGAACCCAGAGTCTACAAAAAATTAAGCCTGCATTTTCCTGAAAAACTTAAAAAGGCTTGTGCTCACTATGGACCCTTTGCACCCTACATGTTGGCTTTATTAGAAAGCCACAGCACACAATGACTTACTCCCAATGATTGGAAATTTTTAGACCAAGCTACCCTCAGTGCCAGAGACTTTCTGTTATGGAATGCAGATTTCAAAGAGCACTGTCGGGAAACTGCTCAAAAAATTTTAACTAAGGCCTCCTCTAAGTCCGGGACTTATGTTAAGTTAGTGGGCAATGAGCCTTTTGACACTAAAACTAAACAGGCACATTTCCGTGCTGGACTTTTGATGCTGATTCAGATGGCTGGCTTACATGCTTGGAGATACCTCCCTCAAAAGCCTCGGCTACCACTTCCCTGGCAAAAAATTCGACAAGGGCCCGACGAGACTTATAGCGACTTTGTTCCCAGGCTTAACCTAGCTGTGGCATGCTTGCTTGGACCAAGTGAAAACAAAAGCTCTTTTGTAAAACATCTTGCCTTTGAAAACGCCAACCCCTGCATGTCAGGATGTTCTTCAACCACATAAGGATAAAGGGAAACTTTCTGACTTTATTAGACTCTATGCAGGGGTAGGTGCAGCTCATGCCATGGGTCTTGCCCTAGGTGCCACCTTTACCAAGACCTTTCACAATCCTGGCTCACGTACTTGCTTTACTTGTAAACAACCTGGCCATTTTGCACGCAAGTGTCCGACAGGCAAAGAAAGCCTAGGAATAGCATCTCCTTCAACTGGGGCTATACCGCCCCAAGCTACCCTTTGCCCTAGATGTGGTAAAGGTCATCACTGGGCCAGTGAGTGTAGATCTAAGACAAATGCCCTCAGACAGCCTATTTTTTCCTGCTTCTTGGGAAACTCCCTGCGGGGCCAGCCCCGGGCCACGACCTCCCCCAGGACAAAACCAGGGGCAATAAGATTTTTTCCCTTCCAAACTCCCAACCTACCTCAAAATTCTTCTGCACAATTGCTTCCCTCCAACTAGCCACTCCAGGCAGCGCAGGATTGGACATCTGTGCCACCACTGAAACTATATTAGACTCAATGCAAGGGCCCCAGATAATACCCACTGGAATTATGGGTCCCCCTCCATCTCATATCTGTGCCCTTATTTTTGGAAGAGCCTCTACTAACTTACATGGTGTTCAGGTCTTCCATGGCATTAATTATAATGACTTCACTGGAGAAAAAAAATACTGGCCACAGCTATTAATGGAGTTTTGGACATCCCAGCAGGAACAAGTCTTGCACAATTAATACTCCTTCCCTTGAATCCAGGAGGCACTTAACCACCCAAACCTACCGCGGGGGACTGCCTCCTTGGGCTGCTCTGATGTAAATTGGGTTCAACCCGTTTCTCAAAATAGACCCACCATTTCCTTACTTATTGATGGAAAGGAATTCCAAGGAATTCTAGATACTGGAGCTGATGCCACAATCATTTCTCAAAAATATTGGTCATCAGCTTGGACCCTCACCCCATCCTTGACTGACCTTAAAGGGGTAGGACAGTCAAAAAATCCTCTGGTCAGCTCTACGGCTCTTAGCTGGACTGATAAAGAGGGTAATAAGGGATTTGTCACTCCTTTCATTGTTCCTGACCTCCCTGTTAACCTATGGGCCCGAGATATTTTGAGTCAAATGGAAGTTATTCATGCCAGTCCCAATTCCATGGTGACTCATCAAATGCTTCGTATTTATTTTGTTCCTGGTATAGGCCTTGGGAGACTGAGACAAGGACTGGTTGAGCCAATAAAACCCATACAAAAAAGAAATACATATGGACTTGGGTATTCGGATTTTTAGTGTCAGTCTCTGACTCTCCTGTACCCCATGGAGATAAAATTATTTGGGAGACTCAGACTCTTGTGTGGTTGGATCAATGGTCCCTTACCCAAGAAAATTTGGAGGCTGCCTCCATGTTAGTGCAGGAACAGCTGGCAGCCGGCCATGTAGAGCCCTCAACCTCACCATCGAATACTCCAATTTTTGTTATCAAGTAAAAATCAGGCAAGTGGTGCCTTTTACAATATTTGTGTGCCATTAATAAACCTATGTGCCGAATAAGAGCACTACAGCCAGGCATTCCCACACCAGTGGCTATTCCCAAAAACTATTGTAAAATGATTATTGACTTAAAAGATTTTTTTTTTTACCATTCCTTTACATCCTGAGGATAGACACTATTTTGCCTTTAGTCTCCCTAACCTTAATTTTAAGGGCTCTATGCAGAGATTTCAATGGAAGGTTCTTCCCCAAGGTATGGCCAACAGCCCTAGTCTTTGCCAAAAATATGTTGCTCAAGCAGTAGACCCTGTGAGAGAGCTATGGCCACAAATTTATATTTTACATTATATGGATGATTTGTAATTGCTGCACCTAATAACCATGACCTTAATAATTGTTACTTGGACCTTTACAAAATCCTCACTACCTTGGGACTACAGATAGCTCCTAATAAGGTTAAAACACAGGACTGTTATACCTATTTGGTCCTTAAACTTCAAGATAATCAGATCCAAATTCCTAAGATACAACTATGGGTGGACCATCTTCACACCCTTAATGATTTTCAAAAATTACTGGGGAATATTCAATGGCTAAAAACATATTTAAAATTACCCACTTGTATACTTTTGTCCCTTAATGATATTTTTGAGAGGTGATTCCCACCCCTCCTCCCCTCAAAAGCTTACTCCCGAGGCATGACAGGCATTAAACCGAGTCACAGAAGCCATTGCCAAACAGTTTTTTACAGAACATTCTTATAACCTTCCTCTGGTTCTGGTTATTTTACACACTCCTCATACACCCACAGGAATATTTCGGCAGCGAAATACACATTTTAGAAATAAAGGCTGCCTTTGCTTTGGGTCCATTTACCCACCACATTCTCCAAGGTTATTACTGTTTTTCTTGCTCAGGTAGCTTCTATTATTTTTAAATGTCGTTTGCTATCTCGACAACATTTTGGCAAAGACCATGATAATATTTTAATTTCATATACTAAAGACCAAACCCAATTTTTACTACAGACAGAGAATGAATGGCGTATTGCCTTATTAGGCTTTTTGGGAACAATTGATAACCACCTCCCCAATGACCCCCTTTTATATTTTGTCCAGTTACATCCATTTATTTTTGCCAAAATTACTCAAAAGGCTCCCATTCCTCAAGTCCTTACTGTCTTTACAGACGGTTCCAGTAATTGCGAGCAGTCTTTGTTGTCAATAACCAACCTAACACCTTTGATACTGTCTATCATTCAGCACAGTTTGTGGAATTGTTTGCCAAAACACAAGTTTTTAAAACATTTCTTGATAATCCTGTTAATATTTATACATACAGTGCCTACATTGCTCATTCTGTGCCCCTGCTTCAGATTTCACCCACCATTAAGGCTTCTTCCAATGTGGCCCATCGGTTTCACCAGCTTCAGAAGCTAATTCAGGCCAGACAACACCCATTTTTCTTAGGACACATCAGGGCACACTCTGATCTTCGCAGCCCTCTAACACAAGGTAATGCCAAAGCTGATGCAGCAACTCGTTTCATCTTTTCAATTTTTGTTGGCTCCATTCAAAAGGCCACGGATTTACACAATCTTCACCATCTAAATTCCCAGAACCTTCGATAACTATGTAAAATTACCAGGCAACAGGCACGAGAAATAGTAAAAGCATGCCCTGGTTGCCCTGTCTCCCTCCCCATTCAACACTTGGGAGTTAACCCCCGAAGATTACTGTCCAATCAGTTTTGGCAAATGGATGTTACTCATTTTTCTGAATTTGGAAAAACCAAATATATACACGTTTCTGTAGATACCTTCAGCGGCCTTATTTTTGCATCACCACATTCTGGAGAGGCTATCAAAGATGTCCTTTCTCATCTTGTTTCAGTGTTTTCCGTAATGGGTAAACCAATACATATTAAAAAAAAGATAATTGTCCTGCATATACCAGTGCCAAGTTTAAACAGTTTTGTGCTTCCTCGCAAATTTGTCATACTACTGGAATTCCATACAAGCCTCAGGCATTGTGGAACGTGCCCACCTTACCTAAAGACTTGGCTAACCCGCTTTAATGCTTCTGCACTTGTATTTACCACTCACAGGCATCGCCTTAATCATGCATTATTTGCTCTTATTTTTCTTTCCCTAGACAATGAAGGCCATTCGGCTGCAGACTGACACTGGCAATCCTCGTCCAATTCTGTTCGCCCACCTGTTATGTGGCACAATCCCCTTACAAATAAATGGAAAGGCCCAGGTCCTGTCCTCATCTGTGGACGAGGCTCAGCTTGTGTTTTGGACCAAGAGCAAGCAGCCCCAAGATGGTTACCAGAACGCCTGGTTAAACAGGTTAATGGCTTACCTCAACACGGGGATGGAGGCCCTCACCCTGAGGACAAATTTTCCTCTTTTTCAGATGCAGCCAACAATCTGTGTGAGGATCCTACTTAAGGCACTTCTGCTGAACAGGATTGTACACGGAGGCTTTGGCCCTCCACCTTCCAACATCATGGAGTACCTTTTTGCCCCTCCCTGTGAATGCAAGGGAGGATCTTGGACTCAGGCTCCCACTAGTTTTACCCAGACTGCTGACTGCGTGACTAAGGTGGCTTACCTCTGGGCTGAGGTTGACCATAAACTCAGAGGAGTTCATCAGCCTAAATTGGTATGTGTTAACAAGCCAAAGATTATTCCCCCTAGTACAAGTAATGCTCTCTAAAATTGTTCTGCAACTTGAAAGCATACCCAGGCGATGCATGCCACTTGTTATGCGTCGGCCTCAATTTGTGTCAACAAGAAGGGAGAACAATTTTTTGAAGCCTCCCTAACTAAAACTCATGCAGCAGGAGGGACCACTATTCATTATACCCCCGTTCTTTTTGACCGGGGAGGAGAAGGCAAATACACCAAGCTACAGTCAGCTGGGTGCCAAGGCCCTGTTGGTAAACCCCCCTTCTGCCCCATTAAGGCACCTACAGGGGTCGCTGATGGTGGAGGATTCCCTTATGCTGTCAAGCATCCTCAGATAATCAAACTTTTGAAACCCCAAATCCCTGAGCTCACATATCATCTCTTAATATAGCCAAAATGCCAGCTCCCCGGTTTAGATAACAATATATTAGATATTTTGGAAACTACCTTCTCCTTGCTTAATAATTCCAACCCCACCTTTGCTGGTGATTGCTGGCTCTCCATGACAACAGGGGCAATCATGCCTATGGCAGTTCCTATTAATTCTATCATAGACGATGATAATACATGCCAACCCAGATTTCCTTTTAAAGTACAGTCTATAGGCACTTTTACAATATGTCTTTTAGGCGCGATGCAAAATAATACCTATGATATTGATGTTGGAGTTACTTCCTTTGGAAATTGCTCAACAGTACAAAACTATTCCTCACCCACCCCATCTCTTTGTCCCTCCAATGGCACAGTTTTTATGTGTGGAGGAAACTCGGCCTTCCTGAGGCTTCCATCGAATTGGACCGTTGGCTGTGTTCTTGCCTTATTACTCCCTGATAAAACTATTGTCCCAGGAGACAAAACTCTATGCATTCCTAGTCTAGACACCTTAGTCAAAAGACACAGGCGGGCAATACAGGCCTTACCACTCTTTGCCAGCCTTGGAATAACAGCTGCTGTGAACACAGGTACAGCTGGCTTAGGCATGGCTATACACTCTTAGCGTCGCCTGTCTCAACAACTTATAAATGATGTAAAAACTCTATCAGGAACCATTAAAGATTTGCAGGACCTAGTAGACTCCCTGGCAGAAGTGTTCCTTCAAAACAGAGAAGGCTTAGATTTACTGACAGCTAACCAGGGAGGTATTTGCTTGGCCTTAGGGGCACGATGCTGCTTTAATGCCAATAAATCAGTCATAGTACGCACTAAAATTAAGCAGCTTCAAGAAGATCTAGAAAAGAGACGAAGGGAACTTTTTTGAAAATCCCCTCTGGACTGGGTTTAATGGATTACTATCCTACCTTCTTCCCCTATTAGGCCCTTTGTTGGGTTTACTTTTAATGGTTTCCATAGGACCCTGCATTATAAACAGGCTTGTACAATTTATTGTAGAACAGATTAATATTTTGGCCTCTAAGCCCATACAGGTCCACTATCATCACCTGGAGATGGAAGACCATGCTGCCAACATTTAAAAGGATGTTCTACCCTTCTCACAGGCTTATTTCTTAAGTTTACATCCCCACAGATCTCTCTTTCTTACATTAAACTATAAGTAACAGCTCTGACCAACCATCTTCTGCCATTGCCATAAGGGTTCGTCCTCCATGGGCCCCTTCACTTGGGGGGGGGATGCACCCATGGAGTGAGGACGTTAGGCCATAATAACGGAGGATGCAGGATGGACTGCAGGAGGATGGATCCACGGATACCAAAACAGAAGACCTCTTAGTGACACGCTCTGGTGCATGGCGGTCGGCATGCTTCCCTTTTAAAGCCGTCTCCTCCAAAAATATGCCAAGGCCACCACGAAATCTTGTAAACATGCTCTCTCGAATCAGGAGATATTCAAAGGCCTGCTAGAGAAACAGAGCCTCTATCACCCCCTAAAACATTGGCTGGTAAGGTATGGTCAAATATTTTATATAATAAAGGGGGAGAGGTCAGGGGCTAGAAGGAAGTTCTCCTTCAAAGTATAGCCTGACACTGAAAAGAAACAGCCCCCTGGGAGATATCCTGCCTGGGAGACATCCCGCAGCCATCTATCTCCCTGAGACATCCTGCAGCCATCTGTCTTCCGGCAACATCCTGAGGTTATCTCACTTTCTGAAGACATCCAGCAACTGCCGATAAGAGAGCTTTCCCATCCACAGCATATAAATTTCCATGTGAGAACAATAAAAGTTTGCAGCATGATCAGAACTCCAGTCTTGCTGTAATCTCTCGTGTCTCTTGTCCCTTCATTCCTCCCCAACTAAGTTTCTTGCCCACGTTGATGTGTCCCGCCGGCCGGGACAACTGACACTAACCCATACCCTACTACACTCTGACAACTAATCCTAATATGATGGAGAAAAATAACCCAAACAGAATAGAAATACAAGCAGTTCAGAGGAGGAATGGTGTATATTTGGACTTGACTTTTGCATGATATAGGGTAGGTGTTATAAATCTAGTTAACAACACCTACTATCTTCCTAAGCTCCTGTTTTCTTCCTGAATTCTGGCCACTCTCCAGAATAGGCTCATGGTTTTGTGTCCACGATATGTACGACCTCCAAGCTCTGTGACATGGCCATGTACTGGATAGCTGAAGGGAATGCGAGCACCTCAGAAAACTCAGATATCAGTGTGACCAGGAAAGTCTCAGTGGAGAAACCCTGCTTTGGGCCTTTTGCTAACCTATTTGCCTATTGCCATGAATGTCAGGAAGGTCTTTGCCTCAGGCCATCCCTTTGTGAATCCTGAAGAAAACTGTTATCAAATGGTAATAAATGGGCATCACCTGTGGCTCTTTGCTTAAATGCTTTGGAAAGGGATGTGTCTGAATCTGCCTCTTTGCCCTGTGTGAGGTAGTGGCTTAGATTCTCAGCACCAGTTGGATCTAAAGAAAAATCCAATGTGTGCATCCAAAACCAAAATGCAAAATAGATCAGTCATGGTGTATGAAGTTTCTCACCTTCCTCTTTTAGGTTCCTGACCTCCATCAAGTGAGAATAGGGATCCTTTGGGACAAATGAGTTCTTTCATGCCCTGTAGAGATGATTGGGTTTTCTCATGACTCCAAATCACATGAAGAAACTATACCTGACAGTCAGTAGGCCTCAAATTGGAGAAGCAGAGCAGTATTAATGGCAGACCTATGTGATCAATCCTGGTTCACAGAAATGGTGTCCAGGCTACCCTGAGGTTAGGCAAATGAAGGGAAAGAGACCTTATATTGGAAACTCTCTTTGGCTGTGCCATTCATGGAAACATCCAGCCAGAGGTTATGATGAATGTATATATGGAAGAAGATGAGGGCCTTGGTGGAGTGTTTTGGTTTTAATTGTGGTCATTTGTGTGGAGTTTGGAAGAGATGACTGGGTCCACCTGGGCTTGAACTCTGGTGTGATTCCCCTCAGAGACTGAGTTCAGTGACTGACCTCAGAGAAGTAATTGCTTTGGAAAGGGATGTGTCTTAATCAGCCTCTTGGCCCTGTGTGAGGCTGTGGCTTTGATTACCAGCACTGTATGGATCTAAAAATGATCCCATGTCTGCTTCCAAAACCAAAATGACCAAAATTGCAGTCATTGTTGATGAAGTCTCTCGCCTTCCTTTGTAAGGTTCTGAAAGAATAAAAGAAATTGAAATTGAAACGTAAAGAAACAGGTTCTGTAAAGTTTCCAGGCTGCACGCAGAACCTGAAATTCCTGTGGCAGTTAAGACAATTCCCGGAACTACCCATTAGATGTGTGTTGAAATCTTCCCTGACCACCTAGTTACTTAACAACCTCTTCCCAAAAACCGTGCAGCTAAGCACATATACATCTCAGGGCTTCAACCAATCAGTTTAAATGTATACCCCTTCTCAGGGCTGACCAATCACCCCCTGCCTGAACTGTTCCCACCAATGAATGTGCAAATCATGTTTTAGAGTTGTTATTTGATTTTCCCACAGTATACGGTGATTTGCTAAAGGAAGCTAGGATGTATGTTAAGTCCCTGCCCTCTCTAAAGAATGTATATAAAATCTGCTCATGTTGTTCTTGGGGCTCTTTGTTTTTTGCTCCTCTGAAGTGAGCTGTGAGCCCCAGCATGCTGGACCCCCAATAAACCCTATGCTGTTTCATGAGAAATTCTCTTGGTGGTCTTTTCCTCCGACGTTCGGCCCACCTTTTCATCTGGAGGCCCTAGATGAGATATCCAGCAGTGACGAACAAAAGACCCCAATGGACTCCTTTCAGAGTAATTAAGGTGCCTCTTTCTGGTTTCGGGTTTCAGGTTAGGGCTTGGCAAAATGGCTGTCGGTGAAGAACATTAGCTCTCTGCGATGGTGGCTGACAAATGTGTCACAGAGTCACAGGCCACGTCCCTGGGGGAAACTCCAGAGGACTCGGGAAATTGAGGATTAGTAGATTCCTCAACTCGGTTATTTTTTGCTTCAGGATTCGGTTTTCCAGCCCATCAGGTTTTGCTGGCTACTCAGTTTTGTTCATTGTCAGGAACTCATGTTGAGTTTACTGTCTGTCTTTATTGTCTAACCCATCAGGTTTGGCCAGTTACTCAGTTCTAATCTTTTTCTTGGACTCATGTTAAACGTTTACTGTTTGTCTTTGTCTGTGTCACGTTTGTGTATTCACTGTCCCTGTGTGAGTAACTCCCATTATGGGACATTATGGGACAAAGCACTTCCATGCCTCTGTCCCTTAACCTTGATCATTGGACTGATGTTCGCTCAAGTACCAAGAATCTTTCTTTTTCAGTAAAATGCCGGATCTGGCAGACTCTCTGTGCTTCAGAATGGCCCATCCTAGGAGTCGGATGGCCCCGAGAAGAATCCTTCCACTTCCCTCTAATCCGAAAAGTCAGAGATATTGTCTTTCACCGGGGCAACTTGGCCACCCAGATTAACAGCCATATACCCCTTCCCCCACGATCTTATCATTCCAACATTCTGCTCCTCCCCCTCTTCCCTCCATTCTGAGTCACAAGACTGGACACTCCTCTCTCTCCTTATCCTCTACCCTCGCTCCCCAACCCACAACATGTTCCAGATGATCCTCCCGCCGCTGACTCAGCCTCTCCGCCGCTATAGGCAATTGGGCCAGACCCAAGCCCTCCAGGGGACTTCCCCGCAGCAGCAGCAGCCCCTGCTCCCCTGAAGGAAGCTGGGCCACCTAAAGGAACCCGCAGGAGATAAATAATATAAAACTCGGAAGCCCCTGTGATGCTTCCTCTCTGTCCCTACTTGCCCATGAACCAACCCAACTGGGACCCCAACACCTTTGAATGTAGGTAGCATCTGTCCACTTATCGCCGTTCTCTAATAGTGGGTCTCTGAGCGGCCGCCAGAGGGCCGACTAATTTGGCCAAGGTAAGAGAGATTATCCAAGGGCCTAATGAGTCTCCTTCTATGTTTCTGGAGAGAATTATGGAAGCGTATAGGAAATATATTCCTTTTGATCCTCAGGCAGAAGACCAAAAGCCATCTGTTGCAATGGCCTTTATCGAGCAGACTGGCCTAGATATTAAGAGAAAGTTACAACGTCTAGATGGATTATAAGATATGACCTTAAGAGATTTAGTCAGAGAAGCTGAGAAAGTATATTATAAGAGAGAAACTGAGGAGGAAAGGGAATAGAGGAGAGAGAAGGAAAGGGAACAAAAGAAGGAGGAAAGAAGCAAATGGCAGAGTAAAGCATTGCCTAAGGTTCTGGTCACAGCAGCAAATAGGCCAGAAGTTAAAAAGCAGGGATACATAAAGGCATACCTGGGCCCACGCCAAAGGCTGCCATTGGCCTCAAATCAATGTGCCCACTGTAATAAAAAAGAACACTGGGCCAAAGAGTGCCCCCAAAAGAAGCAGCCACGCCAGCCCGCCGTGCTGACTCTAGAAGAGGACTAGGAAATTCGGGGCTCAGATCCCCTCCCCCAGCTCAGAGTAACATTTGAAGTTGAGGGGAACACAGTGAACTTTGAAGTGATTACAGGAGCAGTATACTCAGCCCTTAAGACTTCACTGGCCCCCCTATCAATTAAATCGTCCCTAGTTCAAGGGGCTAATGGCAGTAGATATCAGGCTTGGACAACTAAGATGAATATGGACCTCGGAAAGGAAAAAGTCCACCACTCTTTCCTAGTAATCCCAGAATGCCCGGCCCCATTGATGGGCAGGAATATGCTTACCAAACTCTGGACTAGAATAACCTTTAACCCTAATGGTCCCCAAGTGGGGGTTCTAAAGCCTGCAGTATTAACTCCCATAGTAACATCTTTGACTATGTCTGTAGAAGATGAACATCAACTCTTCGCGCCCCCTAGCACTGATCAAACAGGCAAACTACCCCAGAAATGGATAAAAGATTATCCTAATGCCTGGGCAGAAACTGCTGGGTTAGGTCTAGCCATCAACAACCTCCAATAGTAGTAGAATTAAAAGCCTCTGCGTCTCCAATTAGTGTTAAACAATATCCTCTAAGCAAAGAAGCTAAGGATGGGATAAGGCCCCATATTCATAAATACCTGGGTCTTGGGGTCCTAAGGCCCTGTCAATCAGCCTGGAACACCCCCCGGTACCAGTAAGAAAGCCAGGACCTGGGGACTGCCGTCCTGTTCAAGACCTAAGAGAGATAAACAACAGAGTGCAGGACATTCACCCCACAGTACCCAATCCATATAATTTGCTTAGCACTCTGAATCCGGAGCAGAAATGGTACACTGTGCTGGACTTAAAAGATGCTTACTTCTGCTCGCCTCTACATAAGGACTGTCAGTTGCTGTTAGCTTTAGAGTGGATAGACCCAGAACCTGGAACATCTGGCCAACTAACCTGGACTAGACTCCCACAGGGGTTCAAAAAATCCCCCATTCTCTTTGATGAAGCCCTCCACAGAGACATCAATGACTTCAAAACTGCACACCCCGAAGTCACCCTACTCCAATAGTGGATGATCTTCTACTGGCAGCCAACACCAAGGAGACCTATGAGTCTGGGACCCAAGCACTATTATTCGAGCTTGCTCGGCTTGGATATATGGCTTCTGCCAAAAGGCCCAAACTTGTCAGCAAGAAGTAATCTTCCTGGGTTATTCTCTTAGGGGTTGCAAACGATGGCTCCCTGAGCCCAGAAAAAAAACCGTTTTGCAGATACTGCCCCCATCTAATAAGAGAAAACTCAGAGAGTTTCTTGGGACTGCCAGCTTTTGCAGGTTATGGATTCCTGGGTTCGCATCTCTGGCTGCCCCTTTATACCCGCTGATAAAGGGGGATGCCCACTTCCAATGGACCCCTGAGCACCAACAAGCTTTTGATAATGTCAAAAAAAGGTGCTGCTATCTGCTCCAGCCTTAGCACTCCCAGATGTAGAAAACCCTTCACTCTCTATATCGAGGAAAAGAAAGGAATAGCACGGGAAGTGCTCACTCAGTCTTTGGGACCTTGGAAAAAGCCAGTAGCGTATTTATCCAAAAAACTGGACCCATTGGCTAGCGGGTGGCCCCATTGCTTAAGTGCTATAGCAGCAGCAGCCCTTCTAATAAAAGATGCTCATTAATTAACATTGGGACAGAAGCTAACCATTATAGCCCCCCATGCCCTGGAGAGCATCATCTGTTAGCCTCCAGAGAGGTGGCAATCAAACTCCAGAATAAACCACTACCAGAGCCTCTTGCTTGACAAAGACAGAATAATGCTGGGACCCCCTGCTCCACTCAACCCACCTACACTGCTGCCAGAAGAATCATCAGGACCCGTCACTCATGAGTGTCAACACATACTGGCAAGGAAACCAGTATACAACAAGACTTGAAGGATCAGCCACTGCCTCGCCCTGAAGTCGTATGGTTTACGGATGGCAGCAGCTTTCTCCAAGATGGTAAGCGGCGGGCTGGAGCAGCAGCAGTTAGCAAAACTGATTTAATCTGATACTCTGGTCTCCCAGAAGGGACATCAGTCCAAAAAGCAGAACTGATTGCCCTTATGAAAGCATTGGAACTAGCAAAAGGGAAAAGGGCCACCATATAAACTGATAGCCACTATGCATTTGCCACTGTTCATATGCTCGGGACTATTTACCAACAATGCGGGCTATTAACCTCTGCCGGGAAAAAAATAAAAAATAAAGATGAGATCCTCCACCTTGGCTCAGCAGTGCAGGGCCATAAGGAACTAGCTATCGTGGACTGTCCCGGGCACCAGAAGAGAAACAACCCTGTGGCAGTTGGAAACAGAAGGGCAGATGAGGAAGCTTAATTGGCAGCCCTAAACGAAGTGACTCTGTTAACTTTTTCCACACTGGGGGGAACAAAAATCAGGAGACTTGGCCGCCCCGGAACATTCAGGCAACTTATCATCTGAGGAGACAGATACAGAAATCTGGGACCCTACAGAGCCAAGTTTACAATTTCAAAAAGCCCACCTTTATGTCAAAGACGTACACCAGCTCAACCACTTAGGCTCAAAGAAGTTATAGGCACTCTTAAAGGACCGAAGAAAGGACTTATTATTGACTGACTCAAAGAGGAAAAAAATAGCTGAGCAGGTGACTAGAGCTTTTCAAGTCTTCCAATTAGTTAATACTTTCCCATCCAAGATTCCTGCAGGGAAGCGCATACGAGGAACCAGACCAGGACAATTCTGGGAAGTGGACTTTTCTGAAATTAAGCCAGCAAGGTATGGACTTAAATATCTCCTAGTCTTTGTAGATACTTTTTCAGGATGGGTCGAAGCCTTCCCCATGAAGAAAGAAACAGCTCAGATGGTGGTCAAAAAGATCCTAGAAGACAGTTTTCCAAGGTTCGGCCTGCCTAAGGTAATAGGGTCTGATAACGGACCGGCATCCGTGGCCCAGGTAAGTCAGGGATTTTCCAGGACCCTGGGGATTAATTGGAAGTTATATTGTGCTTATAGACCCCAGAGCTCAGGACAGGTAGAAACGATGAATAGAACCATCAAAGAGACTTAACGAAATTAATCTTGGAGACCGGCATAAAAAATTGGACTATGCTCCTACCTCATGTACTTTTTCATGCAAGAAATACCCCTCCGCCCCTTTGTGTAACCTCACCCCTTATGAAATTCTCTACGGTGCCCCTCCTCCATTAAGGGACCTAACCCCAACTCTGAGATTAATGATTCCTTTCACACCCCCTTGCTAGACAGACTTAAAGCCCTTGAACAAACCCAGCACCCAGCGATACCTGTGGAAACAGTTGGCCACTGCTTATCATCCTGGAGACGAGGGAACTCCACATCGATATCAAGTGGGAGACTTCGTCTACATGAGACAGTATCGGGTGTCATCCCTGGAACCCTGCTGGAAAGGACCAGCAGGTGCTGCTTATAACACCTACAGTGGTGAAAGTGGATGGGATCACTTCCTGGATCCATGCCTCCCATCTCAATCCTGTGCCCTGTCCATACTCTGGCTGGAAACTGGAACAGACTGGTAACCCTCTCAAGTTGCATGTCTGTGGTGTGGGTAGGGCTATGGATTCTTCCCCTGACCACCAGCAGTCCTAATCCCCATCAGCCTGTTCAGCAACAATGGCAAGTTATAAATCCTACTGGGCAAGTAGTGTGGTCTATTTCACATACAGCCCCCTTATGGACTTGGTGGCCATCTCTCCACCCGGACATTTGTCAGCTTGCCATAGGCCTCTCTGACTGGGATCTCCCTGACATAGTGGACCCCACACAGATCCCACTAAAGCCCAAACCAGGGCAACATAGACCAACTTACCCCATGAATTATTGATGTCATCTCCCCAGCTCAGGTGTAAACTAGCCAGTCTTGTTTCTTAAGTGTGCCCAGCTGATTTCTGAAGTCGCAAACAGGCCCAAACCTGTGGAGGACCCAGTGACTTTTCTTGTAGATCTTGGGGTTGTGAACACACGGGAGCTACATTGTGAAAACCAAACTCCCCAGACAGTATGATTCGGTAGGATGAAATGACATCTGGATTGATCCCAATAAATGTGCCGCTATCCAAGTGGTGTCAAAAACTTGCTGTGGAAAAAATAGTCTATGTTACCCCCTCAATATAACTTTCACTTCCAAAGGAAGGGGCTACCTCAGAACAACATGGCCTATGGGAAATACTTGGGGAATGTGATTCTATATTAATGGCCCTGGTTATGACTTTGGTCTCTGGTTCACCATCTGGCTTAAAAAGGAAGAAAATCCCACAGCAATAGGGCCCAATCCCCTCAAGTCAGGAATTAAGCCTCCTAAACCTCCCATGCCTAGATCTACCAAAACCCCTCTACCATCTCATACTTCGCAGTTTCCGTCTTTGCCTACTTCCCCAGTCCAGAGTACAGCTGACTCCTCCCCCTGGGAACTAATTAAAGGAACCTTTATGGTACTGAACTCCACACAGTCAGAACTCCTTGCATTTCAGCCCAGGTATTTGACAGCTCTGTACATTATTGTGTAATGGTGCAGATACCCCCCAGGGTGCTCTATCATGATCCAGAATCCTTTGAAGGTCTACTAGGTGGACAAACAACCCGATTTTTCCGGGAGCCAGTGTCCCTTACTCTAGCCATCCTATTGGGGCTAGGAGCTGCTGCAGGAGTGGGTACAGGAACAGCTGATATGATCCATGGGTCACAACAAATGGCCTGATTAGAAACAGCAATAAATCAAGACTTGAAGACGTTAGAGACCTCCATCACAGTTTTGCAGGAATCCTTAACCTCTCTCTCTAAAGTTGTTTTACAGAACAGGTGAGGATTAGACCTCCATTTAATAAGGGAGCGGGGCCTCTGTGCTGTATTGAGAGAAAAATGCTGTTTTTATGCTGACCATACTGGAGTTGTAAAATAATCCATGAGTAAATTGAGAAAATGCCTTGAAGAGCACCAGAGAGAAAGGGAGATTCAACAAGTGTGGTTTGAGTCATGGTTTACCTTGTCCCCCTGGTTAACTACACACCTATCAGCCTTAGCTGGACCCCTGATCATGCTTATGGTGTTGATAACTGTGGGACCTTGTTTGCTTAACCTCATAGTTTCCTTTCTCCAGGCTCAGATTGGGCAGGTAAAACTCATGGTAATCAGACAGAAATACACTTCACTGGCAGAAATAGAATGTGAGACCCCACAAAAATTATGATTCATTACTTTTAAAATTAAAAGTAGGCAGAAAAAGGAGAAATGAAAGAATTAAAGAAATTAAAATTGAAACGTAAAGAAACAGGTTTTGTAAAGTTTACAAGCTGTGCTCAGAACCTGAAATTCCTGTGTCAGTGAAGACAATTCCCGGAACTGCCCATTAGATGTGTTGAAATCTTTCCTGACCACCTAGTTACTTAACAACCCCTTCCCAGAAACCGTGCATCTCAGCACGTATACATCTCAGGGCTTCAACCAATAAGTTTAAATGTATACCCCTTCTCAGGGCTGACCAATCACCCCCTGCCCGAACTGTTCCCGCCAATGAATGTGCTAATCATGTTTTAGAGTTGTTATTTGATTTTCCCACAGTATATGATATTTGCTAAAGGAGGCTATGATGTATATAAAGTCCCTGCACTCTCTAAAGATTGTATATAATCTCTTCTCAAGTTGTTCTCGGGGCTCTTTGTTCTTTCCTCCTCTGAAGTGAGCTTTGAGCCCCAGCATGCTGGACCCCCAATAAACCATTTGCTGTGGCATGAGACAATAGGTGCTTGGATTTTCTCATGTCTCCAAATCACATAAAGAATCTATACCTGACAGTCAGTAAGCCTCAAATTGGAGAAGCAGTGCAGTATTAGCGGCAGGGCTATTTGATCACTCCTGATTCAAAGGAAGGGTGTTCAGGCCACCCAATGCCCTTCTGGACTTCAAATATTACCTAGATTTCTGTTTTCATACTTATATTTCACCAGTATATTCTTGTAAATATCGCAGGTTCCCAATACCATAATTCATCCTGCAGAATGATTCCTAAACCAAATCGAACCTGTTATTACCCTTAACCATGCAATATTTCCTCAATATAACTTAACAGAAGAACAAGGATATTGTTGGTCTTACAATACAGGAATGTAGGGGATCTTCCTCCTGCTGAGAACCTCAAAGTTCCGTGCAGAAATGATCCCTGAAGAAGATGTAGACACCTATGAAAGACCTGAGAGAGCAAAACTCAACTTCCATGTAAAACAACCTGGTCAAAATGAAGGGATGTGTCTGAAAGCCTCTCTCTTCTTAATGTAGATTAAATCGACAAAACCAGGCCTGTGTGGAGAGCTGTTCCCGGGTGCCTATGGTTGATATACCATTCTATCTTGTGAAAGTGTCACAGGAAGTATGGGCAGCCTCCATCTCATGGGACCCTTGGAAGCAACTGTTAGGAAAAAGTGGTTGCCAACCCAGTGACCTCATTCAGTTCGTGAAGGAAGTGACCTATCACACTTCCTTGGTGATGGAACTCTCTGAACTCGGGATCCAGGAAGCCAGGCACCCAGAGCCAGTCCCAGTCCCAGTCCCAGTGGTCTCATTTGTTTGGATTTACCAAGGACAGAGTCAGTCTTTCTTAGTACCTACTGAAGTGAGAATGGCCAAATGCCAGGAGAGCTCTGAAGAGGGGCCTTTTCTGAGAAAGCAGGTAGTGGCTCAACCATGGCTCCTGACAACTTCACAGAGTTGGCAAAGAAGTCCAGGTCTGAGATAGGACAGGCCATTTTGGTGGAACATAGTATGGCCCACCAGTCAGAGAACACTCAGGATACTCACAGACATACTTGGGGGAAGGAGATTCCGTTGTGGGTGTCTGTGTGAGTTTGTGGTTTTGTCTCATGTTCTGAGAATAGGTAGGAAAGGCGGTTTGTTTGTTTAGACTGGAATGTTTCTAGAAAGTCGTTTGACAACGCGAGTGTTTCTATGTCTGTGTGTCCCACTGAATCCGTTTTTGTAGACATTTGAAAAGAGAATTCATCAATGGTTGTGTCCTGTCTAGTAGAAAGCTTCCCAGCATTCATCTTGCCAAATTAAAGAATAAAGAGCTGCTTGCCTTATGGATGGGCAACACCTATTATCTTCTTAAGTTCCTTTTTTCTTCCTGAATACTGGCCACTCTCCAGAATAGCCTCATGGTATTATTTCCAAGATATGTACCACCTCCAAGCTCTGTGACATGATCATGTACTGGATAGCTGAAGGGAATGAGAGCATCTCAGAAAACTCAGATATCAGTGCGACCAGTAAAGTCTCAGTGGAGAAATACTACTTTGGAGTTTTGCTTACCTATTGTTCTGTTGTCCTGAATGTCAGGAACGTGTTTGCCTCAGGCCACCCCTGTGTGAAACCTGAATAAATCAGTTTTCAAATGGAAAAGGATGGGCGTCACCTGTGGCTCTTTGCTTAATTGCTTTGGAAATGGATGTGGCTGAATCAGCCTCTTTGCCCTCTGTGAGGCAGTGGCTTAGATTCTCAGCACCTGATGGATCTAAAGAAAGTTTCCAAGTGTGAATCCAAAACCAAAATGGCCAAAAGAGCAGTCATTGTGGATGAAGTCTCTCGCCTTCCTCTGTAAGCTTCCTGACCTCCATCAAGTGAGAATAGGGATCCGTTGGGTCAAACCAGTTCTTCAAAGCTCTGCAGAGGCTAGCCAATAGGTGCTTGGGTTTTCTCAGGACACCAATTCACATAAAGAATCTATACCAGTCAGTTGGCCTCAAACTGGAGAAGCAGAGCAGTATTAAAGAAGGGCTATTTGATCACTCTTGGTTCACAGGAATGGTGTCTAGTCCACTCTGACTTTAGGCAAATGAGGGGCAAGGGAGCTTATTTTGGACACTGTCTTGGGCTGCGCCCGTCATGGAAACCTCTAGCTAGAGGTTATTCAGAGTGTCTATGTTGAAGAAGATGAGGGCCATGTGGGAGTTTTTTGGTTTTAATTGTGGTCAATTGTTGGTGGTTAGAAGAGAATCCTGGGTCCACCTGGGCTGGAATTCTGGTGCGATTCCCCTTAAAGACTGAGTTCTGGAACTGACCTCAGAGAAGTATTGCCATTAATTGTGTTGGGATTTTAGGCCACCATGCATGAGAGTCGCCATTGGAAACTGAGATCTAAGCCTGGGGTGGCTATTCACCAAGCACTGTCAATCTCAGCCAGGACATCACATGATTTTATTCTGAAAGACTTGGCAGCCATTGTTGACAGTCAAAACACACATGGACCTCACATTGTAGACCTCAATGGGCCTGGCTTCATGTGGCCTTTTGGCCACTCTTTGGGAAGACTTGCCTCTGAAAATTCTCCAGAGTTTTCTTTGAAATGTGCTTCCTAAAAATTTAATGGTTCCTGAATGAATTGAAACCCACAGTTTCTCCAACTTCATCCTTGAAAAATGTCTAGATAAATACCATGAAATTTTTGAAATTTCCACGACCAGGTGGCACTGGAGAACCTTTGGATGTCCTGTTGCTGATCAAGAGTGTACCAGACAGTGCCTTCCTTGACTGGGTTTCATGAAAATGGTGTAGAACAGAGCTGCCAGTATGGTGGAGCCTGCTGAGTAGTGGGCCCAGAGCTGTGGTGTGCAGTTGTGTGATAAAACATCTGTGGTGGGGTCATGTGGATATTACTTTGGCTTCCAAATGCTTGTGACTGACATGGTGCAGCCAGCATACCTTTGTATATTAAGCCATCTTGTTAGATGGAGAGTTTTCAGGGCAATGTTCAGAATCAAGTTGCTACGGTCAAGGGGGCAAGCAATGTGGCGTAGAAGCCTGGTTGGTGCATTCTCCTGCAGACCCTTACACACCACACGTGACAGAACTCCCTCCAGCACTGTGTCCCAGTGGAACTCCTTGTATTTTGTGAAGCAAATACCAAACTCCCAGTGCAGCAACAAGAAACACAACAAAATTGGAGAATGACCAAATGGCTTCACAGTCTACACGGAAAGATTCTTAGACCCCAGTGGCCACAGTAAACCCACAAAGAGAGAATTCAGCACTGCTACCTCATGTTCATTGGAAAATAAGAAACCATGTCCTCCATGTAACAGATGCATACACAGCTTTGATGGTCTCACTACAAAGGAAGCTAAAGCTCCTGAAAACAACATATATTTCAAGTGTACAACCTCAAAGACAGTTTCCCAGATGGCTTGAGGCCTGCACACTTCCATGTTTGTGGAGTTTTTACAGTCTCCATTACTTTTGGAAACTCCTCTACCACGTCCAGTGTTGTGAACTCCAGAGCATTTTCCATTCCAGATATGTATTCCTAGATTTTCTAACTCTTCTCCTCTAATTGTATCTTACTTGGGGCTAAGGTAATGTCAAGGCATTGTTCTGGATGAGAGTGGGAAGATTTTTTTGTAGCACATATTTGCATACACATTGGATTCATTTTCCAATTATTCATTCAAAATACTGAATCCCTCATAGTAACCCACTCCCTACTAGACTCTGACTACAAATCCTATTATGATGGATAAAAATAGACCAAACCAAATTGAAATACAAGTAGTTCAGAGGATGCAAGGTTAACATTTGGACGTTCCTTTTGCATTATATATGGTAGGAGTTTTAAATCTAGTCATTTTTTTGTTGAAACACTTCTCCATGTGTTATTAAAGTTAACAAATATGTGAATTCATGTCTCCATTTCTCTGTAGCGTATTCAGCACATATAATTTTATATGCACATATAGAATCCTACCTGGTACCACACGTACATTCTTGTGAGGTGGCTCACTTGGCAGATACAAACTGTGAGAAGAGATCACTCCTGTTAAACACTGTTGAAACTGAAAATTCAACCTATGAGTGAGTATCCTAGCTGAACAACATTATACATAAATTCATGTTCAGTAAAATGAATATTTTTAGATCTGTGGATGATATATATTTCATGGTGAATTTCATTTGGCTTGTATATTAATACTTTTTAATTTCTGTGTGTGTATTTTAATATATATATATATATATATATATATATATATATATATATATATATATATATATACTCTCCAGAGTTTTCAAAATATGAAATAAATGTATCTTATTATGTACTCACTAAATTCATTAATATTTACGTGCGTATTTATAATCAACTTTTCATAAGATTATTCTAAGACATATTCATCCTCCTGAAATACGTATTTGTTTCCGAGTACTGAAAACTAAGTTAAGTGAATTGTGCATACATATCCTAATATTTTTACACTAATTGACCCAGGTTAATATAAATGCAAGTAGATTTCTATAGGACATGATGTGTATTTTGACGTTCATTTTTTTTCAACACTTGTACATTACTATTTCCTCAGTTAATGCACATCATAAGATATATATTTCATCCACAAGTTCACAAATTTAAAGGCTTTTGTTTCACTTTCAATCACTTCCTGCTTCAGAACACATGTATTCCTCCAGGTTACATGACTGGTCTTTTCCTGAGACTTCTTTCCAAACACATTATTTTCGATTTCCACAATTACTTTTGAAGCAAAACTCACACATTCTTCATGATAAACCATAACCCTAATATTACCATTAGATGTATAACTGGTTTGAATGAATGGATATATATCAATATAAGGTTTCCTGTATATTTTCAGATATCAATTTGAACCATTATTTAAGTTGGAACCAGTTATATTATTTATTCACAGTATGGTCTATTCATGCATTATTTCTATATTCATAGACACAGTGTACACCTATTTGTATTCAAAATACTAATTTACACCTCTTGAAAATACTGTTCCTAGAAATGGTGAAAGAAATACTCATGTCACCTGATCTACATATACATTTTATCACAGTAATATTCTGGAAACAAAAAGCAAATGTCACACTTATGATTGTACTAAAGCCTAAATGGAAATTGAACATGGATTACTAAAATCATCCATGTCCAGTTTGCCTATTGCTCTCAAATGTGGATCCTATTGGTGACTACATATTTGTTTCTTACTAAGATTATATATTCAACCTCAAACCTGTTGAAAATGTCTAATCCTATTACTCACCTTATACTTTGCCTGATTTCCTAATGTCTCTATTGATATATATTTTCCCCAGTTCATCATTGTGACTGCCTCTTAACATGTGCTGACATTTACATTCACTCTCTACATGAAACCCTATTGCTAAAGACCATTTTGTCCAAATCCTATACTCACTCATCTTTCTAAAACTACCGTCTATCTTTCTAATCCTACCGACTATCCCTTTTTGACTGCATGTTCTCTTCGACATTCAATCATCCAAGGTACAATATCCTATACCATTGTATATTGATTTATGTGAGACATCTGTGCAGAAATTAATTCAAAGCTAAGTATCCCAATCAAGGGCCCAATGCCCTTCTGGGCATCAAATCTTACCTAGATTTCTGGTTTCATACCTATATTTCAACTGTATATTTTGTAAATATCACATGTTCAAATAACCATTATTCATCCTGCAGAATTATTCCTAACCCAATCGAACATGTTGTTAACCCTAACCATACACTGTTCCCTCAATCTAACTTTACAGAAGATCAGGGAGAGAGTTGGTCTTCCAATACTGGATTGTAGGGTATCTTCCACCTGATGAGAACCTCAAAGGTCCATGCAGAAATGATACATGGAGAAGAAGGCAGCTATGAAAGACCTGAGAGAGCAAAAGTCATTTTCAATGTTAAACAACCGGGTCAGGATGAAGAGATGTATCTGAATCAGCCTTTCTCTTCTTAATATAGAGAAGATGGACCAAACCAGGCCTGTGAGAAGAGCTGTTCCCGGGTGCCTATTGTTGATATACCATTCTAACTTGTGAAACTGTCACAGAAAGTAGGGGCAGTCTCCATCTCCTGGGACCCTTAGAAGCAAATATCAGTACACACTTCCTTGGTGATGGAACACTCTGAACTTGGGATCCAGGAAGCCAGGCACCCAGAGTAAGTCCCAGTCAAAGTCCCAGTGGTCTCAATTGTTTGGATTTACCAAGGACAGAGTCAGTCTTTGTTGGTACCTACTGAAGTGATAATGGCCAAATGCCAGGAGACCTCCGAAGAGGAGCCTTTTCTGAGAAAGCAGGTAGTGGCTCAACCATGGCTCCTGACAACTTCACAGAGTTGGCGAAGGAGACCAGATCTGAGACAGAACAGGCCATTTTGGGGGAACATAGTATGGACCACCAGTCAGCGGACACTCAAGATATTCACCAACATACTTGGGGGAAGGAGGTGCCGTTGTGGGTGTTGGTGTGAGTTTGTGGTTTTGTCTCTTTTCTGAGAATAGGTAGGAAAGACTGTTTGTTTGTTTGGACTGGAATGTTTCTAGAAAGTCGTTTGACAACGCGAGTGTTTCTATGTCTGTGCATTCCACTGTATCTGTGGTTGTAGACATTTGAAAAGCGAATGCATCAATGGTTGTGTCCTGTCTAGTAGAAAGCTTCCCAACATTCATACTGCACAATTTAAGAATGGAGAGAGGCTTGCCTTATGGATGGGCAACACCTACTATCTTCCTAAGTTCTTGTTTTCTTCCTGAATACTGGCCATTCTCCAGAATAGCCTCATGGTTTGGTTTCCAAGATATGTACCACCTCCAAGCTCTGTGACATGGCCATGTACTGGATAGCTGAAGAGAATAGAAGCATCTCAGAAAACTCACATATCAGTGTGACCATTAAAGTCTCAGTGGAAAAACACTGCACTGGGCCTTTTGCTTACCTATTGTTCTGTTTTCCTAAATGTCAGGAAGATCTTTGCCTCAGGAAACCCCTTTGTGAAGCCAGAAAAAAGAGTTTTCAAATGGAAATGAATGGGCATCACCTGTGGCTCTTTGCTTAATTGCTTTGGAAAGAGATGTGGCTGAATCAGCCTCTTTGCCCTGTGTGAGGCAGTGGCTTAGATTCTCAGCACCTGATGGATCTAAAGAAAGTTTCCAAGTGTGCATGCAAAACGAAAATGTCCAAAAGAGCAGTCATTGTGGATGAAGTCTCTCGCCTTCCTCTGTAAGCTTCCTGACCTCCATCACGTGAGAATAGGGATCCTTTGTGTCAAATCAGTTCTTCAAAGCCCTACAGAGGCTAGCACATAAGGGCTTGTGTTTTCTCAAGACACCAATTCACATAAAGAATATATACCAGACAATCAGTAGGCCTCAAATTAGAGAAGCAGAGCAATATTAAGAGCAGGACTATTTGATCACTATTGGTTCACAGGAAGGGAGTCCAGGCCAGCCTGACTTTAGGCAAATGAGGGGCAAGGGAGTTCATTTGGAAAACTGTCTTGGGCTGTGCCCCTCATGGAAACCTCCAGCCAGAGGTTATGAAGAGTGTCTATGTGGAAGAAGATAAGGGCCATTTGGGAGTGTTTTGGTTTTAATTGTGGTCATTTGTTTGGTGGTTGGAAGAGATGCCTAGGTCCACCTGGGCTTGAACTCTGGTGTGATTCCCCTTACAGATTGAGTTCAGGAACTGACCTCAGAGAAGTATTGCCATGAATTGTGTTGGGATTCTAGGAGACCACGCATGAGAGTTGCCTTTGGAAACTGAGATCAATGCCCAGGGTGGCTTTCCACAGAGCATTGTCAATCTCTGCCAGGGCATCACATTATTTTATACTGAAAGAGTTGGCAGCCATCTTTGACAGTCAAAACACACATGGGCCTCACATTGTAGACCTCAATGGGCCTGGCTTCATGTGTCTTTTTGGCCACTCTTTGGGAAGCCTTGCCTCTGAGAATTCTCCAGAGTTTCCTTGAAATGTGCTACCTCAAACATTAATGGTTCCTGAATGAATTGAAACCCACAATTTCTCCAACTTCATCCTTGAAAAATGGCTAGATAAATACCATGAAATTTTTGAAATTTTCATGACCAGGTGGCACTGGAGAACCTTTCAATGTCCTCTTGCTGATGAAGTGTGTACCAGACAGTGCCTTGATTGACTAGGTTTCATGAAAATGATGTAGAACATAGATACCAGTATGTTGGAGCCTGCTGAGTAGTGGGCCCAGAGCTGTGGTGTGCAGGTGTGTGATAAAACATCTGTGGTCGGGCCATGTGTATCTGACATTGACTTCCAAATGGCTTGTGGCTGACATTGTGCAGCCAGGAATCACTTATATGTCTGATAACTCTCCATATAAGGCATCTTGTTATATGCAGATGTTTCAGGACAATGTTCAGAATCAGGTGCAATGGTCAAGGGGACAAGCTATGTGGGATAGAAGCCTGGTTGATGCATTCTCCTGCAGACCCTGACCCATCTCATGTGAAAGAATTCCCTCCAGCACTGTGTCCCAGCTGAATTCCTTGTATTTTGTGAAGCAAATAACAAAGTCCCAGTGCAGCAGCAAGAAACACCACGAAAAGTGGAGGATGACCAAATTGCTTCACAGTCCACACGGGGAGTCACTTAGCCTTCAGTGGCGACAGTTTACCTACAAAGAGTGAATTCAGCACTGCTGCCTCATGTCCTTTGAAAAACAAGAAACCATGTCCTCCAGGTCACATAGATGCAGATCCAGCTTTGATGGTCTCATTAGAAAGAAAGCTAAAGCTCCTGACAACAACATATATGTCAAGTGCCCATCCTCAGAGGCAGTTTCTAAGGAAGTCTTCATGCTGGCAGAGCTCCATGTTTGATAGCATTTACCTATTAGACCAGGATGCAAGAAAAGACCACTGACTCCAATTAAAATCAAGTTAAAGCAAGCTTATATTTTCCACTGCCCAGGTGGCCTCTCCCTCCCAAAAGAGTGGGAACAAGACAGCCACCCAAATTTCCTACAGCCCAGGTTTATAACCCAGAATTTTACACTACAGGGGGGTTAAAATATCAGAACTCTGACAAGCATCAAACTAATCGTAGTTTATATATATATATATATATATATATTTGCTGGCCCCAACATCAGAATTTATGAAGACCATTAGAGCCTCAGAGAGGGTCATTGTCTGGCCAGGGAAGGCCAGTATTTATGAGGTGTCAATAAAGTTTCATAGAGGGCTGTTCCTGGTCAAATAGCCAGGCATGGGTGAGTTCAAGGCCACGGGCAGGCATTGCAAGCAGGTTCAGAATTTGGTGTAATTTATAGTTAAGCCAAAATTTTCTTTTCATGGCTTTGTGGCAAGATGGATCCCAATTTTAATAAAAGATCAGGTTGGGTCTATCATTCCCCCCTTTTCTAATGTGTCCCTTTCAAATCTTTGATAGGGTAGGGGAAGAGCACTGAGGGAATTTTAATACATCACGTAACAGTCTCCATATTTTTTGAACTCACACAAAACCAGTCTCCCTGATTTTACCTGACTTAATTAATTACTTAAAATGAAAGTCTATTTATTTTTGGCTCCATTGTTGTAAGAAGAGTGGCGTCACTCATTTTGGCTTCTTCTGAGCTGAGAGAGGGTGACATGAGGGGACACAGCATGAGGGACATGAGTTGCCTTTTAGAAGTCAGTTCGGTTTGAAGTCTGGTTGTGGTAAAACAGTTTGTAAAGTCATCTGGGGATGGGTTCTTCTATGAGAGAAACAAAAACCATGAGTACTGAATAAATGTTGAAGCAGCTGAAACAAGTCACTGTATAGATGTCCCCTCATCTGTCTTCAATATCCCCAGTTATCAGGACTTTCAACTTAATATTTAACTTTTAGTGTCACAGTTGTCCCACCCCATAAGATACAGTTTAATAATTTAATGTCATCTGATCTTGCAAATTCCTTTTACTAGTATGACCTCTGTGTGTAATAGAGAAACCTTTAATTCTGTTAGTCAGGGCTGGATAATCATACTAGCAAACACCAAGCCTACCTGTGTAGGTTAGGAATATCTGTAGGCCTTAAACAAAAAACTTCTGCCTCTGGTAGCTCCTCTTGATAGTCTCTTTTTATTCTCATCAGGCATTCCTCTCTGAGAATCCTTCTTTGTAGCCTCCAGTCTTACTTATTTTGGGAGGCTACCATAAAGTGTATACGTGAAAATATTTTCATTACTATTATTATTTAAAATGCCCAGGAATGGCTGTATTTTGGGTTTATCTGTCTTTGATAAGAGTTTAAGATGAAGCAGTAAAACTGACTTTTGTTTCTATCTATTGTTAACAGTAGCTGAGATTTTATGGGAGTCATTTCTGGGGAAACTTGAGAGCAGCTTCTCAGTTCTGCTAGTGCCATTTGCGCTAGGTGATTCCAGGTCTTGCTTGACCATGTGGCTTCCCTCAGAAGCATCAGGAATATCTCCCTTCTCTGATGACTCTCTTCTTCATAGAAAATGCACTGATTGGCTTTCTGTTCTCCAGTGGCCTCATTAATCTTCCTGATCAGGAGTTTATGTGGCTGAGAGTTGCAAAGTTCTTTAGAGAAGTCTCCTGTTCCCTGGATACAAACTGACTCAGAGGGCAAGAGCCAAAATTTGTTTTATTGTCCCTTTTCATTTAAATTAAATTTTAAATTCTAATCTTAAACATCCAGCAAATAAATTTTAACAGCCTTATATTAAGAGTACTGTGCTTTAATGTCTATAATTTAAAATTATTTATCTTTTTATTATTTGGGATCTGTATTTTTCTGTCTTGTAGGTGATGCCTTATTATCTTAAATTAACCAATGTTGTGTTCAAAAGCAACTCTTTTGTAAAACACTAACAGGGAATCTTTAGTTAACTTATAAGGAAATTACAAAATAAAATTAACAAGAGTAAAAATACTTAGTTCGTGTTATAGCTACCCTGAATTTTTGGCTGAGTTATAAATTATATCCCCTTTTTGAGATCCTAGTAATCTTGACAGAAAAAAAAAACTTCTGAACATAACTTTAAATTAAATAACATCTGACCTACTGCTTTCGTAGTTATTCTCACATGTTGTAAGATGAGACCCAGAGCCTTATCTCAGGTAAGGCAGGGCTCTACATAAATCTTAAGTCTTTTAGTTCTAAAGCTGATCTTTTTTTAAAAAAAAATATCATCTTACACAGTTTACATAAATTGTTTGAGGTCACATGAACATTAGCTAACACCATATGATATCACATTTAAAACATGAATTAAAGAAAGGCTGAAAGTTTTTAACCTTTACATAGATTAGGCTCTCATTAACTTAAAAATATATTTAAATTTTTCCCCAATGTAAAAAGTAACATAAAACTTTACATATCTTATTGATAACAAGTAAATAAATCCCCAATATATATATTTTTTTACCATACAACTTCAGAACACCAGCTTGATGTAATGCTCTTTTAAAGTTTCTACCTTACAGACTTGTATACCTGGAAGATATGAGCACATTAATAGCATCACAATGACATTGATGTTTTTACATTAACCAAATTTAGCTTTTAAAGAAATTCCAGTACAGTGCTCTAAAATAACAGTTCTTGTTTAATCAGTTGTTTAATTTTTATGGTTGCTTGCTCTAGAAAAATAAAAATAAACACAATGTTATGGGTAAACTTTTGTTTTCAGAAATTTGTGTCGCTTTATCACATGACTGATTTTTACAATCTTATACAGACTTTAGAACAAACTTATACAGACCTTACTAAATCAATCAGATATCTAACAAAAGTACTCATGAATGAGTAAACCCATATCAAATTTACTTCACTTATTTATCAAAATATTAGAGAAATGTATTGAACAGTGTAAACCATTTTTTTGTTAAAGGAAAAGTCCTAGAACCAAGGCATATTAGACATTTTATAGACATTAATATTTTATTAGATTTTTGAGCAGCTAGAAAAACTTGTAAGCTTAAATTTAAAGACATTTATTGTTATTTGTTTATCCAAATTTAAAGTGAACCATTTAACTCACGTGAATTAAAGATCTTCAAATCCACTTTTTAAAATTTGTTTTTATGAGTGCTTTTTTTAATGATCGCTCCTTATATATGTTAATTTGTATATCATATATATGATATACGAACATATGGATATATGGACATTCAACACATAACAAAAGTGTGCACAAATAGTAATAGTAAGGCCTTGTAGCTTTTCACAGGTGAAATCTCCATTGCAATGTTTCAGAACTCCACTGTTGGTCAAAGATAGAACTGATGAGAAAAATATTAACCTAGTTCTCTAGGATCAAAATAATGAGCTCAAAAAAAATACAGAATCTAAGGAAAAAAATGAGAGTCCTAGAAAAAATGACTGGACAGTAATTAGTAAATACCATACGATTTACCTTTTTTTTTCCCACTTAGACATCAGATCAGTCTCCTACTGAGCTTGCAGGCTTCTTTCATTTACATTTCAACATAAGTCCTGGCTGAGTTCTGGAAGGAGCTGGACAAAACTCCTATTCTGAGCGGACACCTCAGGCCTAAGGCACTTTAACCATAATTTTCAGGTGAGGATGTTGAAAATTATGATACAATTTTAAGATACAATTCAAAATTTTATACCTTAACATCTTGTTTTGTCAACAGATACCATACTATGATTTACTATCCTTGTCTAAATCAATGCACTGACACACTGTGACATTTTCCCAGGCTACCCAATTAAAAATTGGTGAAAAAAAAGACTAAATGATTGGGAAGTTACTTGCCAACTTGGAAGTAGAATTCTTTAGTTTTCCATTTTAAGTATTTAAGTTCTCTGGCATGAATTTTCTGAAATCATAAACTAAACAATTACCTAAACCCGACTTTTAACTGCAAGATTGAGCAATGCTACAAAAACCCATCCAGATACCATATTGTTACAATAAAACATCATCATTTAGACACACATTCAGATAAGATCATTCCCAAGAAACAATTTATAATATCAACACATTATTGCACATGTCTTAAATGGCCAGAAACAAAGACAAAAGACAGACAGAAAGGAGCTCCAGACTATGGCTGACAGGACAGAAGCCTTTAAAACAGCAGATAAGAGAAAAATCTCCTACACCAGTGGCATGATAGATGTCCCCACAAGGGCATCAGATGTTTTCACAGAGGGGCAACCTGAAATGTAATATCAAAGGTCTCCATGGTGACTTTACTGCATTTAGTGTCTCCTTTTTCTTTTTCTCTTTTTTAAGAAAACAGAGGTGGCATAATACTTACAGTGCAGGGAAGGAAGGAGGGAATTTACTGAAGCAACAGGACTTCGGCAGCTGCTGGGAGTCCCTCAGTCCCGTCTTTTACTTACAGGATTAGCTCCTCTGGTTTGGTTCCACCCCAAGCATGCTGAATCTCCTAACATTTCAGTAGTCAGCTCTCAAAAATTCCGGGGTCGGGGGGGGTATCAAAATTCGTAACTTAAATTTCGGTTCTGGACCTTGAAGCCAATTAATACCAATTTAATATAAGGACAGGGTTTGAGAAAAAGTAAAAGGGAGGTTTACTGCTTTGCTAACAAAGGATAAAAACAGGGGACTCTGTCCAAAGTTGTGACTCTCTTGATCTGGAGGGACAAGGGGTTTTAAAGGAGCTTCACTTGTTAACCTGGGAGATACTCAGTTATTAGGTCTCCAGCAGGCATTGCCCTCTGCAGTGGGTGTGCTCCACACAGCCAGCTAGGGGCTTCTCTCATCCTGCTTAACAAAGGGGGGTATAGTGCATCACATTTCTTTAAAACACAGTCCAAAAGGGTGACAGGCTTACATGCTTTATTACCCATTTTCACGTCCAATATCATTAAGTTTTTACCACAGAAATCACACAACAAAACGCACAAAAACAAACAAATAAAAAACATTTAGAACACAGAACAAAACACACAAAAAAACAGAAACTCGGCGAATAAACAGAAAACCAGAGGAGCAATGCAGCGTCTTGCTAAAGCTCCGGGGTAGGAGCTCCTGCGTGCCAGTCGGCACCTCTCTACACTTTCAGAGGTATTCCCTACAGAAAAGAACAGAGGAAAGAAGGATTCCTATTACTGTCCCGGACAGGAGTATATGTGAGCCTTCCCAGGCCACCTCTCTGTCATCAGAAGAGTACTCCCTTAACTGGATATCAGATGTTATAAAGGCACCTCTTACCTATGAAGGCCTCCTCCACCAGGTGCTTGATAATAGTTTTAGTGCGATGGTTCACTGCAGTGATCCACGGACTGAAGGCTCATTCCAAGGCCTTGGAACTTGGCTCTCCAGCCTGGAGTCCTGGAGGATAGGCCAGCTTCAGAATTTCCAGCAGTCTGGCTTTGTGATCTGGTCGGGTCATGTTGCTGGGGAACTCCAAAATGTTAGTCCAGGACACAAGAAAAGACCACTGACTCCAATTAAAATCAAATTAAGGCAAGCTTAATATTTCAACCAGCCAGGCTGCCTCTCCCTCTCAAAATGGCGGGAACAAGACAGCAACCCCACCTTTCCTACAGCCCAGCTTTATAGCCCAGATAGTTACACAAAAGGGGGGTTACAGAAAACAGAACTTTGACAAGCATCACACTAATTGTAGTTTACATTTGTTTTTTCTGGCCCCAGCATCAGAAATTATGAGGACCATTAGAGCCTCAGAGAGGGTCATTGTCTGGCCAGGGAAGGCGAATATTTATGAGGTGTCATTAAAGTTTCAGAGAGGGCTGTTATCTGGTCAGAGAGCCAGGCATGGGTGAGTTCAAAACATGGTCAGGCATTCTAAGCAGGTTCAGAATTTGCAGTAATTTATAGTAAAGCAAAAATTACCTTTTCATGGCTTTGTGGCAAGATGGCTCACAATTTTAATGAAAGATCATGTTGGGTGATCAACCCTGTCCCCTACTTTTGGAAAATCCTCTACCAACTCCAAGGTTGTGAACTCCTGAGCATTTTCCATTCCAGATATGTATTCACAGAATTTCTAACTCTTCTTCTCTAATTGCGTCTTACTTGGGGCGAAGTTAATGTCAAGCCATTGTTCTGGATGAGAGTGGGAAGAATATTGTGCAGCACATAATTGCATACACATTGGATTCACTTTCCAATTTTCCAATTGAAATACTGAATTCCTGACAATAACCCATAAACTAGACGCTAACTACAAATACTAATATGATGGAGAAAAATAACCCAAACGGAATTGAAATACAAGCATTTCAGAGGAGGCATGGTGTATATTGGACTTGCCTTTTGCAAGATAAAAGGTAGGTGTTATAAATCTAGTCATTTTTTAATTGAAATAGTTTTATATGTGTATTAAAGTTAACAAATATGTGAATTCCTCTCTCCCTTTCGTTGTAACCTATTCAGCACATTAATTTTTATATACACATATAGAATCCTACCTGATATCACACGTACATTTTTGTGAGGTGCCTGATATTGCAGATACAAATTGTGAGAAGAGATTACTCCACCTAAATGCTGTTGGAACTGAAAATTCAAGCTAATGGTGAGCTTCCTAGTTGAATAACATTATACATAAATCCATGTTCAGTAAAATGAATATTTTTGGATCTGTGGATGATATATATTTCATGGTGAAATTCGATTGGCATATATAATTCTACTTTTGAATGTCTTTGTTTGTATGTGTGTTTGTGTGTGTGTGTGTATATATATATATATATATATATATATATATATATATATATATATATATATATATATATAAAATAAATCTCCAGATTTTTCAAAATATGAAATATATGTGTCTTATATACACTCCCTAAATTCATTCATGTTCATGTATGTGGATTAATAATCAACTTTTCACAAGATTATTCTCAGAAATATTCATCCACCTGAAATACATATTTGTTTCCTAGTACTGAAAACTAACTTCAGTGAAAGGTGCAAACAAATCCTAGTATTTCTAAATTAACTGACCTAGTTTAACGTCAATGCTAGTAGATTCCTATGGGACATGATGTGTATTTTGACATTAATTATTATTCAACACTGGTACATTACTATTTCTTCAGTTTATGCACATCATTGGATATATATTTCATCCACTACTTAGCAAATTTATAGGCATTTGTTTCACTTTCAATCACTTCTTGCTCCAGAACACATGTATTTCCCTATGTTTCTTGACTGGTCTTTTCATGAGACTTTTTTCAAATATATTATTTTCAATTTCCATGATCAATTTTTAAGCAAAACTCACACATCCTTCATGATAAAACATAACCCTAAGATGACCATTAGATATATAACTGGTTGGAATGATTGATTGTGCATCATTATAACATTTCTTATATATTTTCAGATATCCATTCAATCCATTATTTAAAGTGGATCCAGTTATATTATTTATTCCCAGTATGGTCTATTCATGCGTTATTGCTATATTCATAGACAGAGGGTATACCTATTTGTACCCCGATACAAATTTATATGTCTTCAAAATATTGCTCCTGGAAATGGTGTTAGAAATACTCATGTCACGTGATATACATATACATTTTATCACAGAAATATTCTGGACACAAAAAGCAAAGGTCACACTTTCAATTGTACCAAAGCCTAAATGGAAAGTGAGCATGGATTACTAAAAACATCTATGTCCAGGTTGCCTAATGCTCTCAAATGTCAATCCTATTGGTGACTACATATTTGTTTCTTCCTAAGATTATATATTCAACCTCAAGCCTGTTGAAAATGTCTAATCCTATCACTCACTTTGTACTTTGCTTGATTTCCTAATGTCTTTATTGATATCTGCTTTCTCTCATATTTTCCCCAGTTCATCATTGTGACTGACTCTTCACATGTGCTGACATTAACACTCACTCTCTAACCGAAACCCTATTGCTAAAGAACTTTTTGTCCAAATCCTATACTCACTCTTCATTCTAAACCTAACGACTACCTTCCTCATCGTACTGAATATCGCTTTTTGACTGGATGTTCTCTTCAACATTCAATCATCCAAGGTACAAGGTCCTATGCCATTGTATATTGATTTATCTGAGACAACTGTGCAGCACATAACTCAAAGCTAAGTATACCACTTAAGGGTCCAATTCCTTTCTGGGCTTCAAATCTTTCCTAATTTTCTGCTTTCATACTTATATTTCACCTATATACTCTTGTAAATATCAAAGGTTGCCAATACCATTATTCATCTCGCAAAATGATTCGTAACCCAAATCAAACATGTTATTAACCCTAAACATACACTGTTCCGTCAATATAACTTACAGAAGAGCAGGGACAGAGTTGGTGTTACAATATAGGAATGTAGGTGATCTTCCACCTTCTGAGAACCTCAAAGATCCATGGAGAAATGATCCTTGGAGAAGATTTATGCAGCTATGTAGGACCTGAGAGAGCAATAGAAATCTTCCATGGCAAACAACCTGGTCAGGATGAATTGATGGGTCTAAGTCAGCCTCTCTTTTCTTATTGTAAAGAAGTTGGAAGAAACCAGGCCTGTGTGGAGAGCTATACCTGGGTGCCTAAGGTTGATATTCCATTCTAACTTCTGAATGTGTCAGAGGATGTTGGGGCAGCCTCCATCTCATGGGACCCTTGGAAGCAACTGTTAGGACAAAGTGGTTTTCAAGGCAGTGACCTCATTCAGTTCCTGAAGGAAGTGACCTCTCCTCACTTCCTTGGTGATTGAATTCTCTGAACTTGGGATCCAGGAAGCCAGGCACCCCGAGCCAGTCCCAGTCCTAGTCCCATTGGGCTAACTTGTTTGCTTTTTCCAAGGACAGAGTCAGTCTTTCTTGGTACCTACTGATTTGAGGATGGCCAATTGCCAGCAGAGCTCTGAAGAGGCACCTTCCCTGAGAAAGCAGGTAGTGGCTCACCGCTGTCTCCTGACAACTTCACATAGTTGACCAAGGAGACCAGATCTGAGAGAGGACAGGCCATTTCGGGGGAACATAATATGGCCCACCAGTCAGAAGACACTCTGGATAGTCACAGACCTACTTGGGGGAAGGAGGTGGCTTTGCCGTTGTGGGTGTGAGTTTGTGGTTTTTTTCTCATGTTCTGAGAATATGTAGGAAAGGCGTTTTTTCTGGTGTGGAGTGGACTGTTTCTAGTAAGTCCTTTGACATTGTGAGGGTTTCTATGTCTGTGTATCCCACTGTATCCGTGGTTGTAGACATTAGAAAAGAGAATGCATCAATGGATTTGTTTTCTCTAGTAGAAAGCTTCCCCACATTAATACTGCCCAATAGATTAATGGACTTCACTTTGCCTTATGGATGGGCAACACCTACTGTCTTCTTAAGTTACTGTTTTCTTCGTGAATTCTGGCCACTCTACAGAATACGCTCATGGTTTTGTGTCCCAGATATGTAACACCACAAGGCTCTGTGACATGGCCATGTACTGGATAGCTGAAGAGATTGAGAGCATCTCAGAAAACTCAGATATCAGTGTGACCAGTAAAGTCTCAGTGAAGAAACCCTTCTTGGGCCATTTGCTTACTTGTGTTTCAATTACCCTGAATGTCAGGAAGGTCTTTGCCTCATGCCAACCCTTTGTGAAGCCTGAAGAAAACTGTTTTCATATGGAAATGAATGGGCTTCACCTGTGGCTCTTTGCTTAATTGCTTTGGAATGGGATGTGTCTGAATCAGTCTCTGGTCTTTGTGTGAGGCTGTGACTTAGACTCTCAGCACCCAATGGATCTAAAGAAAAATCCCATGTGCTTCCCAAACCAAAATGGCCAAAAGAGAAGTCATTGTGGATGAATTTTTTTGCCTTCTTGTTTTAGGTTCCTGACCTCCATTAAGTGAGAATAGGGATTCTTTGGATTAAATGAGTTCTTCAAATCCCTGCAGAGGCTTGCTCATATGTGCTTGGGTTTTCTCATGACTCCAAATCACATAAAGAATCTATACCTCACAGCCAGTAGGCCTCAAATTAGAGAAGCGGAACACTTTAACAGCAGGAATATTTGATCACTCCAGGTTCACAGGGGGAGTGTCCTGGCCACCATGATTTTAGGCAAATGAGGGGCAAGTGAGCTTATTTTCGACACTTTCTTAGGCTGTGCCCCTCATAGAAATCTCCAGCCAGAGGTTATGATGAGTGTCTATATGGAAGAAGATGAGGGCCCTGTGGGAGTGTTTTGATTTTAATTGTGGTCATTTTTGTGGTGGTTGGAAGGAATGACTGGTTCCACCTGGGCTTGAACTCTGGCGTGATTCCCCTTAGAGACTGAGTTCTGGAACTGAACTCAGAGAAGTATTGCCATGAATTGTGTTGGGATTTTAGAAGGCCATGCATGAGACTCACCCATGGAAACTGAGATATAGGCCCAGGGTGCCTTTCCACAAAACAATGGGAACCTCAGCCAGGATATCACATGATTTTATTCTGAAAGATTGGCAGGTATAGTTGAGAGTCAAAACACACATGGACCTCACATTGTAGGCCTCAATTTGCCTGGCTTCATGTGACCTTTTGGCAACTCTTTGAGAAGCCTTGCCTGTGAGTGTTCTCCAGAGCTTTCATTGAAATGAGCTTTCTCAACACTTAATGGTTCCTGAATGATTTGAAACCCACAGTGCCTCCAACTTAATCTTTGAAAAATGGCTAGATAAATACCATGAAATTTTTGAAATTTCCATGACCAGGTGGCACTGGAGAATCTTTGGAAGTCTTGTGGTTGATCATGTGTATACCAGAGAATGCCTTGTTTTACTGGGTTTAATGAAAATGGTGTAGAACAGAGATGCCAGTAATTTGTATCCTGCTGAGTAGTGGGCCTAGAGCAGTGGTGGGCAGGTGTGTGATAAAACACCATGGTGGGGCCATGTGGATCGGCCATTGGCTTCCAAATGGATTATGACTGACATAGTGCAGAAATCAGACACTTATATGTAAAGGCATTTTTTATATGGAGAGGTTTCAGGGCAATGTTCAGAATCAGTTTACTATGGTTATTGGGGCAAGCTGTGTGGGATAGAAGCCTGGTTGGTGCATTCTCCTGCAGACCCTGACCCACCACACGTGACAGAACTCCCTTCAGCACTGTATCCTATTAGAACTCCTTGTATTTGGTGAAGCAAATACCAAATTCCCAGTGCAGCAGCAAGAAACACCACGAAAAGTGGAGGATGACCAAATGTCTTCACAGTCCACAAGAGGAGACACTTAGCCTCCAGTGGCCACAGTTTACATACAAAGAGAGAATTCAGCACTGCTGCCTCATGGTCATTGGAATATAAGAAACCATGTCTTCCAGGTCACATAGATGCACACCCATTTTGATGGTCTCACTACAAAGGAAGTTAAAGCTCATGACAACAACATATATTTCAAGTGCCCAACCTCAGAGGCAGTTTTCCAAGAAGTCTTAGGCCAGCAGAGCTCCATGTTTGTGGAGTGTTTACACTGTTCTTTACTTTTGGAAACTCCTCTACCACCACCAAGGTTGTGAACTCCCGAGCCTATTCCATTCCAGATATGTATTCACAGATTTTCACACTTTTCTACTCTAATTGTGTCTTACTTGGGCCAAGGTAATATCAAGGCATTGTTCTGAATGTGAGTGGGAAGATTTTTGTGTAGCACATATTTACATACACATTTGATTCATTTTTCAATTTTCTATTTGAAATACTGAAGCGCTGAAACTAACACATACCCTACAATACTCTGACTAATAATTCTAATATAATGGTGAAAAATAACCCAAACAGAATAGAAATACAAGCAGTTCAGAGGAGGCATGGTGTATTGTTACAATTGCCTTTTGCATTATATAGTGTAGGAGTTATAAATCTAGTCATTTTTTTTGTTGAAATAGTTCTACATGTGTTTTTAAAATTAACAAATATGTGAATTCCTGTCTCCCTTTCTCTGTAGCCAATTCAGCACATGTATTTTTATATGCACATATAGAATTCTACCTGGTACCACACGTACATACTTGTGAGGTAACTGAATTGGCAGATGCAAATTGTGAGAAAGGATAACTCCTCCTAAATGCTGTTGGAACTGAAAATTCAACCTATGGGTGAGCTTCCTAGTTGAATAACATTATACATTAATCCATGTTCAGTAAAATGAATATTTTTCGATCTGTGGATTATATATATTTCTTGATGAATTTCGATTGGCATATATATTGCTACTTTTTTTCTTTTATTGGTTGCTCAAAACATTAAAAATCTCTTGACATATAATATTTCATACATTAGATTCAAGTGGCTTATGAACTCCCATTTTTAGCCCAAATAGAGATTACAGAATCACATCGATTACACATCCACATTTTTACATAATGCCCTATTAGCTACTGTTGTATTCTGCTACCTTTCCTATAGTCTACTATCTCCCCTCCCCTTCCTTCCGATCTTCTCTTTTTTCCCCATCTACTGTAATTTATTTCACTCCATGTTTATTTTCCCATTCCACTCACAACAATATGTAATTTTGTGTAACAATGAGGGTCTCCCTCCATTACCATGCAATTTCCCTTTTCTCTCACTTACCCTCCCACCTCATGTCTCTGTTTAAAGTTAATCTTTTTTTCCTGCTATTGCTCCCTGCTCTGTTCTTATTTGCTCTCATTATATCAAAGAAGACATTTGGTATTTATTTTTTAGGGATTGGCTATCTTCACTAAGCATAATCTGCTCCAGTGCCATCCATTTTTCTGCAAATTTTATGATTTTGTCATTTGTTAGTGCTGCGTAATACTCCATAGTGTATAAATGCCACATTTTTTTTATCCATTCATCTATTGAAGGGCATCTGGGTTGGATCCACAGTGTATCAATTGTGAATTGTACTGCTATGAAAATCCATGTGGTAGTATCGCTGTATTACTCTCTTTTAAGGTCTTCAGGGAATAGTCAGAGAAGGGCAATAGCTGAGTCAAATTGTGGTTCCATTCACAGCTTTCCCAGGAATCTCCATACTGCTTTCCAAATTGGCCACACCAGTTTACAGTCCCACCAGCAATGTACAAGAGTATCTTTTACCCCACATCCTTGCCAGCACTTGTTGTTGTTTGACTTCATAATGGCTGCCAATTTACTGGAGTGAGATGGTATCTTAGGGTGATTTTGATTTGAATTTCTCTGACTGCTAGAAATGGTGAGCATTTTATTATGTACTTGATGAATGATTATATGTCCTCCTCTGAGAAGTGTCTGTTCAAGTCCTTGACCCATTTGTTTATTGGGTTATTTGTTATCTTATTGTCTAATTTTTTGAGTTCTTTGTATATTCTGGATATTAGGCCTCTATCTGAAGTGTGAGGAGTAAAAATTTGTTCCCATGATGTATGCTCCATATTTACATCTCTTATTCTTTCTCTTGCTGATAAAAAACTTTTCAGTTTTAGTAGTCCCATTTGTTGATTCTTGTTATTAACTCTTGTGCTATGGATGTCATATAAAGGAATTTGGAGCCCGACCCCATAATATGTAGATCAGAGCCAACTTTTTCTTCTATCAGACACAGAGTCTCTGATTTGATATCTAGCACCTTGATCCACTATGAGTTAACTTTTGTGCATGGCGAGAGAAAGGAATTCAGTTTCATATTGTTGCACATGGATTTCCATTTTTCCCAACACCATTTGTTGAAGATACTATATTTCCTCCATTGCATGCTTTTAGCTCCTTTATCAAATATAAAATAGTTGTAGCTTTTTGGATTAATCTCTGTGTCCTCCATTCTGTACCATTGGTCCACCCGCCTGTTTTGGTACCAGTACCATGCTGTTTTTTTTTTTTAATTAATTTTATTGTAGGTTGTTCAAAACATTTCATAGTTCTTGATATATCATATTTCACACTTTGATTCAAGTGGGATATGAGCTCCCATTTTTACCCCATATACAGAATGCAGAATCACATCAATTGCACAACCATTGATTTACATATTGCCATTCTGGTGACTGTTGTATTCTGTTGCCTTTCCTATCCTCTACTATCCCCCCTCCCCCGTCCCCTCCCCTCTTCTCTCTCTACCTCCTCTACTGTAATTCATTTCTCCCCCTTATATTTTTCCTCCTTTCCCCTCACTTCCTCTTGTATGTAATTTTGTATACCCCTGAGGGTCTCCTTCCATTTACATGCAATTTTCCTTCTCTCTCCCTTTTCCTCCCACCTCTCATCCCTGTTTAATGTTAATCTTCTTCTCATGCTCTTCGTCCCTACTCTGTTCTTAGTTACTCTCCTTATATCAAAGAAGATATTTGGCATTTGTTTTTAAGGGATTGGCTAGCTTCACTTAGCATAACCTGCTCTAATGCCATCCATTTCCCTCCAAATTCTATGATTTTGTCATTTCTTAATGCAGAGTAATATTCCATTGTGTATAAATGCCACATTTTTTATCCATTCTTTTATTGAAGGACATCTATGTTGGTTCCACAGTCTTGCTATTGTGAATTGTGCTGCTATGAACATGGATGTAGCAGTGGCCCTATAGTGTGCTCTTTTTAGGTCTTTAGGGAATAGACCGAGAAGGGGAATAGCTGGATCAAATGGTGGTTCCATCCCGAGCTTTCCAAGAAATCTCCTTACTGCTTTCCAAATTGGGCGCACCAATTTGCAGTCCCACCAGTAATGTACAAGAGTACACTTTTCCCGACATCCTCACCAGCACTTGTTGTTGTTTGACTTCCTAATGGCTGCCAATCTTACTGGAGTGAGATGGTATCTTAGGGTTGTTTTTATTTGCATTTCTCTGACTCCTAGAGATGGTGAGCATTTTTTCATATACTTCTTGATTGATTGTATGTCCTCCTCTGAGAAATTTCTGTTCAGGGCCTTGGCCCATTTGTTGATTGGGTTATTTGTTATCTCATTGTCTAATTTTTTTAGTTCTTTGTATATTCTGGATATTAGGGCTCTGTCTGAAGTGTGAGGAGTAAAGATTTGTTCCCAGGACGTAGGCTACCTATTTACCTCTCTTATTGTTTCTTTTGCTGAGAAAATAACTTTTTAGTTTGAGTAAGTCCCATTTGTTGGTTCTAGTTATTAACTGTTGTGCTATGGGTGTCCTATTTAGGAATTTGGATCCCGACCCCACAGTATGTAGATCATAGCCAACTTTTTCTTCTATCAGACGCCATGTCTCTGATTTGATATCAAGTTCCTTGATCCACTTTGAGTTAACTTTTGTGCACGGTGAGAGAAAGGGATTCAGTTTCATTTTGTTGCATATGGATTTCCAGTTTTCCCAACACCATTTGTTGAAGATGCTAGCCTTCTTCCATTGCATGCTTTTAGCCCCTTTATCGAATATAAGATAGTTGTAGTTTTGTGGATTGGTTTCTGTGTCCTCTATTCTGTACCATTGGTCCACCCGCCTGTTTTGGTACCAGTACCATGCTATTTTTGTTTCTATTGCTCTGTAGTATAGTTTGAAGTCTGGTTTAGCTATACCGACTGATTCACACTTCCTGCTTAGCAATGTTTTTGCTATTCTGGGTCTTTTATTTTTCCATATGAATTTCATGATTGCTTTCTCTATTTCTACAAGAAATGCCATTGGGATTTTGATTGGCATTGCATTAAACCTATTGAGAACTTTTGTTAATATCGCCATTTTGATGATGTTAATTCTACCTATCCATGAACAGGGTATATTTTTCCATCTTTTAAGATCTTCTTCAATTCTCTCTTTAGGGTTCTGTAGTATTCATTGTATAAGTCTTACACCTCTTTTGTTAGGTTGATTCCCAAGTACTTTATTTTTTCTGAGGATATTGTGAATGGGGTGGTTGTCCTCATATGTATTTCAGAGGATTTGTCGCTGATATACAGGAATGCCTTTGATTTATGCGTGTTGATTTTATATCCTGCCACTTTGCTGAATTCATTTATTAGCTCTAATAGTTTCTTTGTAGACCCTTTTGGGTCTGCTAGGTATAGAATCATGTCATCTGCAAATAGTGATAATTTGAGTTCTTCTTTTCCTATTTTTATGCCTTTAATTTCTTTTGTCTGTCTAATTGCACTGGCCAGTGATTCGAGAACTATGTTGAACAGAAGTGGTGAGAGAGGGCATGCCTGTCTTGTACCTGATTTTAGAGGGAATGCCTTCAGTTTTTTTCCATTCAGAATGATGCTAGGCTGAGGCTTAGCATAGATATCTTTTACAATATTGAGGTATGTTCCTGTTATCCCTAGTTTTTCTAGAGTTTTGAACATAAAGGGATGCTGTACTTTGTCGAATGCTTTTTCCGCATCTATCGAGATGATCATATGGTTCTTATATTTAAGCCTATTGATGTGGTGAATAACATTTATTGATTTTTGTATACTGAACCAACCTTGCATCCCAGGGATAAATCCTACCTGATCATGGTGCACAATTTTTTTGATATGTTTTTGTATCCGGTTCGCGAGAAGTTTATTGAGCATTTTTGCATCTAGGTTCATTAGAGATATTGGTCTGTAGTTTTCTTTCTTTGAAGTGTCTTTGTCTGGTTTAGGAATCAGGGTGATGTTGGACTCATAGAATGAATTTGGAAGTTCTCCCTGTTTTTCATTTTCCTGAAATAGCTTGAAAAGTATTGGTATTAGTTCCTCTTTAAAGGTTTTGTAAAACTCTGCTGTATACCCATCCGGTCCTGGGCTTTTCTTAGTTGGTAGTTTTTTGATGGTTTCTTTATTTCCTCAGTTGATATTCGTCTGTTTAGGTTGTCAATATCCTCCTAACTCAATCTGGGCAAATCATATGACTTAAGAAATTTATCGATGCCTTCACTATCTTCTAATTTATTGGAGTATAAGGATTCAAAATAATTTCTGATAATCTTCTGTATTTCTGAAGTGTCTGTTGTGATATTGCCTTTTTCATCCCATATGCGAGTAATTTGAGTTCTCTCTTTTTCTCTTCATTAGCGTGGCTAATGGTCTGTCAATTTTATTTATTTTTTCAAAGAACCAACTTTTAGTTTTGTCAATTTTTTCAATTGTTTCTTTTGTTTCAATTTCATTAATTTTTGCTCTGATTTTAATTATTTCTTGTCTTCTACTTTTTTGCTGTTGTTTTGCTCTTCTTTTTCTAGGACATTGAGTTGAAGTATTAGATCATTTATTTGTTGGTTTTTTTCTTTTTTTAAGCAATGAACTCCAAGCAATAAATTTTCCTCTTAGAACTGCTTTCAATGTGTCCCATAGATTCCGATATGTTGTGTCTGTGTTTTCATTTATCTCTAAGAATTTTTTAATATCCTCCTTGATGTCTTCTATAACCCATTTATCATTCAGTAACCTATTTTTCATTCTCCAATTGATGCATGATTTTTCCTTACTTCCTTTATCGTTGATTTTCAATTTCATTTCATTATGTTCAGATAAGATGCATGGTATTATCTCTACTCCTTTATATTGTCTAAGAGTTGCCCTGTGACATAATATATGATCTATTTTTGAGAAGGATCCAAGTGCTGCTGAGAAAAAAGTGTAACTGCTTGATCTTGGGTGGTATATTCTATATATGTCAATTAAGTCTAGGTTATTAATTATGTTATTGAGTTCTATAGATTCCTTATTCAACTTTTCTTTGTAAGATCTATCCAGTGGTGAGAGAGGTGTGTTGAAGTCTCCCATAATTATTGTATGGTGGTCTATTAGACTCTTGAACTTGAGAAGAGTTTGGTTGATGAACATAGTTGCACCATTGTTTGGGGCATATATATTTATGATTGTGATGTCTTGTTGGTGTATGGTTCCCTTGAGCTGTATGTAGTGTCCCTCTTCATCCCTTTTGATTAACTTTGGCGTGAAATCTATTTTATTTGATATGAGTATGGACACTCGTGCTTGTTTCTGAAGTCCATAAGAGTGATATGATTTTTCCCAACCTTTCACCTTCAGTCTATGTATGTCTTTTCCTATCAAATGCGTCTCCTGAAGGCAGCATATTGTTGGGTCTTGTTTTGTGATCCATTCTACTAGCCTGTGTCTCTTAATTCGTGAGTTTAAGCCATTAACATTTAGGGTTATTATTGAGATATGGGTTGTTCTTCCAGATATATTGGTTTATTTATGTTACTAAACATGGTTTGTTTTCCTCTTTGATTATTCCCCCTCTTTACTGTACTCCCTCCCGCTGTTGGTTTTCATTGTTATTTTCCATTTCCTCTTCCTGCAATGTTTTGCCGAGGATGTTTTGAAGAGATGGTTTTCTAGCTTCAAATTCTTTTCACTTTTGTTTATCATGGAAGGTTTTAATTTCATCTTCCATACTGAAGCTTAATTTTGCTCGATACACAATTCTTGGTTGGAACCCATTTTCTTTCAGTGTTTCAAATATGTTATTCCAGGATCTTCTAGCTTTCAGAGTCTGTGTTGAAAGATCAGCTGTTATCCTGATTGGTTTAGCCCTAAATGTAATCTGCTTCCTTTCTCTTGTAGCTTTTAAAATTCCCTCCTTATTCTGTATGTTGGGCATCTTCATTATAATGTGTCTAGGTGTGGATCTCTTATGATTTTGCACATTCGGCGTCCCGTAGGCTTCTAGGATATGGGATTCTGTCTCATTCTTCAAGTCTGGGAAGTTTTCTCGTATTATTTCATTGAATAGATTGCTCATTCCTTTTGTTTGGAACTCTATACCTTCCTGTATCCCAATGACTCTTATGTTTGGTCTCTTTATGTTATCCCATATTTCTTGAATGTTCTGCTCATGGTTTCTTAACAGCTTTGCTGAGCTGTCTATGTTCTTCTCCAGTTGAAATACTTTGTCTTCATTTTCAGATGTTCTATCTTCTAAGTGTTCTACTCTGCTGGTAGTATTCTCAATTGAGTTTTTAATTTGGTTTATTGTTTCCTGCATTTCCAGGATTTCTGTTTGTTTGTTTTTTATAACCTTGATCTCCCTGTATAATTGATCTTTTGCTTCTTGTATTTGTTTATGTAATTCATTTTCGAAGTGGTCGAAGTGGTCTTTCATTGTCTGATTATGCTGTCTAATGTCTTCCTTGAGACTCCAGATAATCTGAAGCATGTATATCCTGAATTCTTTATCTGACATTCCATCTGCTGCAGATATTGCCTCTTCTAAAGTTGAGTTGACCTGCATTGCTTGTGGTCCTTTCTTTCCTTGTCTTTTCATACTGATCGCGTTTCTTTCTGCTTGGTGAAACTGTTGTGTTATTGATTTTTCCCCCTATATATTTATATTGCTCTTGTATAGTTGCAAAGTCTCCCTTGCAGGCTTTGGCGGTGGTTCTGCCCCTCCTCCAATTGGGGCAATGTGCCTACTACGCCGGCAGGCTGCTGTGCCTCTACTTTCGGTGGGCCTGTTCTTTCGGTGGTCACAGGTTCGCCTACCTTGCAGGCGTGAGCAGCGTCTCTGCACCTCCGCTGGCCGCTAGGCCTGTTCTGTCTGTCGTTTGCAGGTCTGTCTACCTAACAGGTGCTGGTGGCGGCTCTGCCCCTCCCCCAACCGGGGTGATGTGTCAGACGGGCCACTGGGCCTGTTTTGTCAGTGGTCACGGTATTGCCTACCTTGCAGGTGGGTGGGCCAGCTGTGCCCCTCTGCAGGTTTCTGGGCCTGACCTGCCGGTGGGTCGCAGGTCATTCATTTTTTAGTTCTAGTAGTTTTTGTACACCTTTTTGTGTCTTCTATGTATAGAATAATGTCACCCGAAAATAGTGATAATTTACGTTCTTATTTTCCTATTTTTATGCCTTTGATTTCTTTCGTCTGTCTAATTGCTCTGGCCAGTGTTTCGAGAACTATATGGAATAGAAGTGGTGAGAGAGGGCATCCCTGTCTTGTCCAGATTTTAGAAGAAATGCCTTCAATTTTTCTCCATTCATAATGATGCTAGCCTGAGGCTGAGCATAGATAGCTTTTACAATGTCGAGGTAACTTCCTGTTATCCCTATTTTTTCTAATGTTTTGAACATAAAGGGATGCTGTACTTTGTCAAATGCTATTTTTGCTTCTATCGAGATGATAATATGGTTCTTATCTTTAAGTCTATTGATGTGGTGAATAACATTTATTGATTTCCGTATATTGAACCATCCTTGCATCCCAGCTATGAATCCTACTTGATCATGGTGCATAATTTTTTTGATGTGCCTTTGTATTCGATTCACCAGAGTTTTATTGAGGATTTTTGCATGTAGGTTCATCAGATATATTGGTCTGTAGTTTTCTTTCTTTGAGGTGTCTTTTTCTGATTTCGGAATCAGCGTGATGTTGGCCTCATAGAATGAATTTGGAAGAGCTCCCTCTTTTTCTCTATGCTGAAATAACTTGAAAAGTATTGGTATTAAATCTTCTTTAAATGTTTTGTAAAACTCCGCTGTATAGCCATCCGTTCCTGGGCTTTTCTTGGTTTGTAGTCTTTTGATTGCTTCTTCTGTTTCATCCATTGACATTGGTCTGTTTAAATTGTGTGTATCCTTCTGACTCAGTCTGGGAATATCATATGACTTAAGAAATTTATCGATGTCTTCACTATATTCTATTTTATTGGAATATAGGTTTTCTAAATAATTTCTAATTGTCTTCTGTATTTCGGAAGCATCTGTTGTAATATTGCCTTTTTCATCCCATATGTTAGTAATTTGAGTTCTCTCGCTTCTTCTCTTCATTAGCATGCCTAAGGGTCTGTCGAACATATTTATTTTTTCGAAGAACCACCTTTTAGTTTTGTTAATTTTTTCAATAGTTTCTTTTGTTTCAATTTCGTTGATTTCTGCTCTGATTTTAATTATTTCTTGCTTTCTGCTACATTTTTTGTTGTTTTGCTCTTCCTTTTCTAGGGCTTTGAGTTGAAGTGTGAGCTCATTTATTTGTTCGTTTTTACTTTTTTTCAGGAATGACCTCCAGGCGATGAATTTCCCTCTTAAAACTGCTTTCATTGTGTCCCATAGATTCTGATATATTGGGTCTGTAATTTCATGTATCTCTAAGAATTTTTTGATTTCCTCCTTTATATCTTCTCAAACCCACTGATCATTCAGTAACATATTGTTCATTTTCCATGTGATGTAGGATTTTTCCTTCTTTTTTTTATCATTGGTTTCCAGTTTCATTCCATTATGATCAGAAAAAATTCATGGTATTATCTCAACCCCTGTATATTTACTGAGGGTTGCCCTATGACATAATATATGGTCTATTTTTGAGAAGGATCCATGTGCTACTGAGAAAAAAGTATATCCACTTGATGATGATTGATATATTCGATATATGTCAGTTAAGTCTAGGTTATTGATTGTGATATTGAGTTCTATAGTTTCTTTATTCACTTTTGTTTGGAGGATCTGTCCAATGGTGTGAGAGGTGTGTTGAAGTCACCCATAATTATTGTGTTGTGGTCTATTTCATTCTGGAACTTAAGGTGAATTTGTTTTTTGAACATTGCAGCACCATTATTTGGTGCATAAATATTGATAATTTTTATGTCTTGTTGGTGAATGGTTCCTTTTAACAGTATATAATGTCCTTTCTTATCCCTTTTGATTAAATTAGTCTTGAAGTCGATTTTATTCGATATGAGCATGGCCACCCCTGCTTGCTTATGGGGAGCGTTGCATGGTATATTTTTTCCAAAACTTGCACCTTCAGCCTGTGTATGTCTTTTCCATTCAGATGTGTCTCCTGGAGGCAACATATTGTTGGATTCATTTTTAATCCAAGTTACCAGCCTATGTTGCGTTATTGGAGAGTTTAAGCCATTAACATTTAGAGTCACTATTGATATATGGTTTGTACTGCCGCTCATGATTGATGATTCATCTTTTTTTTTTTTAATTTAGTTTGTTTCTCCATGATTAGCTTTTCCCCCACCCTCAGTCATTACTGAGGCACTTCCCACTGATGGTTTTGGTTGTTGATTTTCATTTCTTCTTCATGTATTGTTTTGCTCAAGATGCTTTGCAATGCTGGTTTTCTGGCTACAAATTCTTTTACCTTTTGTTTATCATGAAATATTTTTATTTCATCATCATACCTGCAGCTTAATTTTGCTGGATACAGAATTCTTGGTTGGCATTCATTGTCTTTCAGTGTTTGAAATACGTTGTTCCAGGATCTTCTCGCTTTCAGCGACTGTGATGAAAAATCCATTCTCAACCTTATTGGTTTACCCCTTAATGTAATCTGCCTCCTTTCTCTTAGAGCTTTTAATATTTTCTCTTTGTTTTGTATATTGGATATCTTCATAACAATGTGTCTTGGTGTTGGTCTACTGTGATTTTGTGTGCTCCGTGTCCTGTAAGCATGTCCAATTTGTATATCCATTTACTTTGTATTTCTGGAAATATTTCTGTAATTATTTCATTCAATAGATTACTAATTCCCTTGGTTTGAATCTGTGTACCTATCCAGATGACTCATTAATTTTTTTTTTATGTTATCCCATATCTCTTGGATGTTTTACTCATGATTTTTTTACCAGCCTTTCTGTGTTGGCTAGATTCATTTCAAGATGATATATTTTGTCTTCATTATCTGACATTCTGTCTTCTACTTGCTCCACAGTGTTAGTGATACTCTTAATTGACTTTTTAATTTGGTTTATCGTTTCCTTCATTTCTAGAATTATTGTTTGATTTTTTTATAATCTCTATCTCCTGATAAAGATGCATAACTTCTTCTTTTATCTGTTTATGTAATTCATTTTCAATGTGTTCTTTCACTGTTTGGATTTGCTGTCTCGTATCCTCTTTAAGTTTCAATTCCATCTGTCTAAGGTATTCCTTGAATTCTCTATATGACCATTTTTCTGATGACTATAGGTCCTCCTGAATATTTTGGCTGTCCTTCATTGTTTGTACTTATTTTCTTCCTTGATTTTTTGTGCTGCTCATGTTACTTCTTGCTCTGTTTGACTGTTGAGTTACTGCTTACTCTTATAAATTTATTTGATGCTTGGAAGAAAAGATATTAGAAGGAAAGGGAAGAAGTCACTAAAGAGAATGAGAGTACGCAGGTAGAATTCGAGGAAGGGGAAATCAGAAAATTGAAAAGAAATGATAAGACAAAAGAAAAAATAGAAAAGAAAGAAAGAAAGAAAAAAATTTAAAAATAATGATCATTTAAAGATGTAAATTAAAGTTTAAAATAATAATAATAATAAAATAATAATATTTAAAAAATGAAAACATATTAAAAAGTTAAAGTACAACAACAAAAAATATGAATTTACATAAAGAATCTAAACCCCACACTCAGTAGGCCTCAAGTTGGAGAAGTAGAGCAGTATTAACGCCAGGCCTATTTTTTCACTTCTGTTTCACAGGAAGGCAGTCCAGGCAACCCTGATGTTAGGCAAATGAGGGGCAAGGGAGCTTATTTTGGACACGGACGTGGGCTGTGTACCTCATGGAAACCTCCAGCCGAAGGTTATGATGAGTGTCTACATGGAAGAAGATGAGGGCCATGTTGGGGTGTTTTGGTTTTAACTGTGAACATTTGAATTGCGGTAGGAAGAGATGACTGGGTACACCTGGGCTTGAACTCTTGTGTGATTCAACATAGACACTGAGTTCTGTAATTGACCTCAGAGAAGTATTGCCATGGATTGTGTTGGGCTTTTAGAAGGCCATGCATGAGAGTCGCCCTTGGAAAGTGAGATCTACGCCCAAGTTGGCTTTCCACAGAGCAAAGGGAATCTCAGCCAGGATATCACATGATTTTATTCTGAAAGACTTGGCAGCCATAGTTGGGAGTGAAAACACACATGGACCTCACATTGTAGACCTCAATGGGCCTGGCTTCATGTGACCTTTTGGCCACCCTTTGGGAAGCCTTGCCTCTGAGAGTTCTCCAGAGCTTTCATTGAAATGAGCTTACTCAACATTTAATGGTTAATGAATGAATTGAAACCCACAGTGCCTACAACTTCTTCCTTGAATAATGGCTAGATGAATACCAGGAAATTTTTGAAATTCCCAAGACTAGGTGTCACAGGAGAACCTTTGGATGTCCTCTAGCTGATCATGAGAATACAAGACATTGCCTTTATTGACTGGGTTTCATGAAAATGGTGTATAACAGAGATGCAAGTAAGTTGGAACCTGCTGAGTAGTGTTCCTAGAGCCGTGGTGGGCAGGTGTGTGATAAAATATCTCTGGTGTGGCCATGTTTATCTGCCATTGGTGTCCAAATAACTTGTGACTGACATTTTGCAGCCAGTAGACCCTTATATGTAAAAGAATCTTGTTATATGGAGAGGTTTCAGGGCAATGTTCAGAATCGGGTTGCTATGGTCAATGGGGCAAGCTATGTGGGATAAAAGCCTGGTTGGTGCATTCTCCAACAGAACCCAACCCACCACAACTGAAAGAACTCCCTACAGCACTGTGTCCCAGTTGAACTCTTTTTATTTCATGAAGCAAATACCACACTCCTAGTGCAACAGCAAAAAACACCACAAAGAGTGGAGGATGACCAAATGGCTTCACAGTCCAGATGAGGAGACACTTGCCCTCAGTGGCCACAGTTTACCTACAAAGAGAAAATTCAGCACTGCTGCCTCATGTTCATCAGAAAATAAGAAACCATGTCATCCATGTCACATAGATGCAGACCCAGCTTTGATGGTCTCACTACAAAGGAAGCTAATGCTCCTGACAACAAAATATATTTCAAGTGCTAACCCTCAGAGGTAGTTTCTCCAGATGTTAGGCCAGCAGAGCTTCATGTTTGTGGAGTGTTTACCCTGTCCCTTACTTTTGGAAACTCCTCTACCACCTCCAAATTTGTGAACTCCTGAGCATTTTCTATAACAGGTATGTATTCACAGATTTTCTAACTTTTCTCCTCTAATTGTGTCTTACATGGGGGGAAGGTAATGCCAAGGCTTTGTTCTGAATGAGAGTGGGAAGATTTTTGTGTAGCACATATTTGCATACGCATTGCATACATTTTCCAATTTTCCATTCGAAATACTGAATCCCTGACACTAACAAATTCCCTTCTAGACTTTTACTTCTAATCTTAATATGATGGAGAAAAATAACGCAAACAAAATAGAAATACAAGAGGTTCACAGGAGGCATGGTGTATAGTTGGACTTGCCTTTCCTATGATAAATGGTAGGTGCTATAAATCCAGCAAATTTTAATTGAAACAGTTCTTTATGTGTTTTAAAAGTTAACAAATATGTGAATAACTGTCTCCCTTTCTCTGTAGTCTATTCAGCACATGTATTTTTTTATGCACATATTGAATTCTACCTGGTATCACACATACATTTTGTGAGGTGGCTGACTTGGCAGATACAAACTGTAAGAAAAGATCACTCCTACTAAATAGTGTTGGAACTGAAAATTCAACATATGGGTCAGCTTTCTTGTTGAACAACATAAATTGATGTTCAGGAAAATGAGTATTTTTGGATCTGTGGATGATATATATTTCATGGTGAATTTCAATTGGCATACATAATGCTACTTTTTAATGTCTCTCTGTGTGTGTGTATCTATCTATCTATCTATCTATCTCTCTCTCTATATATATATGTATTCACTCTCCAGATTTTTCAAAATATGAAATGTATTTGTCTTATTTTACACTCCCTAAATTCATTCATATTTATGTATGTGGATTTATAATCAACTTTTCACAAGTTTATTCTCAGAAATATTCATCCACCTGAAATACATATTCGTTTCCAGTACTGAAAACTAACTTCAGGGGATCATATGATGGCAGCGAAAGGAGTGCATCAACCCCATATACACCATCACTGTTCATGAGAATGACGAATTTCCAGCAAAATTTGGGTGCTCCAAAACCTAGTGGAAGTATTTCCATCTCATGAGGATTAGCTACGGGGCTCAAACGTGAGTGATTTGTCCGCAAGGAGCGTCATGCTGCTTATTCAGCAAATCGCCCTGCGGCTAGAGTCTGTGGCGCATGCTGGCAAACAATGAGATAGCAACACAAATATTCAGTGGTGCGGATTCTGTGGGCTCCTGCCAGCTGTACAATCACTGTGCTCATTGCTGAATTCTGGGTTTGAGACCGGGGAAGGACGCGGTCCAATTCGGTTTTCCACACCAGTCAGACCACAGAGGAAGCCAGGGGCCACCATCTTGGAGAGCTGACGTCACCATTCCTGTTTTCAACTCATAGCAGCTCATTCAGCTATAGAACAGGTAATCTCAGGCTGCCATTCGCCTGTGTCTCGGAGACAAATTACTCAGGCCTGTTCCTATCAGAACATACACCAAGCCCAGAGCGGCCGAATTCTGGCTCCTGGAACTGATCAGGCCCAGGGCTAAAGAACCCGCGGAAACTCCTTCTCGGTCTAGGTCTTGCTGAATACTGTGGAGGTAAATACCTACCGAGCCTTCATAGGCAGTGGCAACAGGATTGAGACGGGGCTTGTGAGGGCTGGTCAGGACTCACACATTGCTTTGGTCATCCGGCAAAGGGAACGAAATGCTGCCATTCGCATGGGATACCAACATGTTAGAGATCTGATGTCATCACAAAGTGGTGGAGGAGATAACTTCATCGATACCAGCGGTGACAGAAACAGTTGGTCTCCTGGTAAAAAAAGTGAGTCACAAACACCCGAGTCTCTCTCACTTTGTCTTCAAGCCAGAGGGGCAGAGCAGAGCCGCCACCCATGCCCGGCACAGGCCCAGCGACCTGCAGGAGTGGTAGTCATGTCATCCCAATTGGAGTAGTGACAGAGCAGAGGTGCCGCCCGTGCCCGGAACAGGCCCATCAACCAGCAGGCGTGGTAGTCACGTCACCCCAATTGGAGTAGGGGCAGAGAAGAGCCACCGCCTATGCCCAGAACAGGCCCAACGACCCGCTGGTGTGGTAGACACGGCACCCCTATTGGAGTAGTGGCAAAGCAGAGCCTTCTCCCGCGGCCAGTACAAGCCCAGCGGCCCACCAGCGTGGTTGTTAGGTCACCCCAATAGGAATAGGGGCAGAGCAGAGCCACTGCCCAAAACAAAACAGTTTCAACAAGCAGAGAGAAATGCGAGCAGTATGAAAAGACAAGGAAAGAAAGGACCACAAGCAATGCAGGTCAACACAACTTTAGAAGAGGTAATAGCTGCATCAGATGGAATGTCAGATAAAGAATTCAGGATACTCATGCTTTAGATGATCTGGAGTCCCAAGGAAGACATTAGACAACAAAATCAGACAATTAAAGATTACTTCGACAATGAATTACATAAACAAATCCAATAAGCAAAAGATCAACTATATAGGGAGATAGAGGTTGTAAAAACAAACAAACAGAAATCCTAGAATTGCAGGAAGGAATAATCCAACTTAAAAACTCAATTGAGAATACTACCAGGAGAGTAGAACACTTAGAACATAGAACATCAGACAATGAAGACAAAGTATTTCAACTTGAAAAGAACATAGACCACTCAGCAAGACTGTTAAGAAACCACGAGCAGAATATCCAAGAAATATGGGATAACATAAAGAGGCCAAACTTAACAGTCATTGGGACACAGGAAGGTATAGAGGTCCAAACCAAAGGAATGAGCAACCTATTCAATGAAATAATACGAGAAAACTTCCCAGACTTGATAAATAAAACAGAATCCCAAGTCCTAGAAGCCTACAGAACGCCGAATGTGCAAAATCATAAGAGAGCCACAACTAGACACATTATAATGAAGATGCCCAACAAACAGAAAGAGGAGAGAATTTTAAAAGCTACAAGAGAAAGGAAGCAGATTACGTTTAAGGGTAAACCAATCAGGATAACAGCTGATCTTTCAACACAGACTCTGAAAGCTAGAAGATCCTGGAATAACATATTTGAAACACTGAAAGAAAATGGGTTCCAACCAAGAATTGTGTATCTAGCGAAATTAAGCTTCAGTATGGAAGATGAAATTAAAACCTTCCTCGATAAACAAAAGTGAAAAGAATTTGCAGCTAGAAAACAATCTCTTCAAAACATCCTCGGCAAAACATTGCAGGAAGAGGAAATGGAAAATAACAATGAAAACCAACAGTGGGAGGTATGACATTAAAGCGGGGAAAATAATCAAAGAGGAAAACAAACCATGTTTAGTAAAATAAATAAACAAATATGGCTGGAAGAACAACCCATATCTCAATAATAACCCTAAATGTTAATGGCTTAAACTCACCAATGAAGACACACTGGCTAGTAGAATTGAACAAAAAACAAGACCCAACAATATGCTGCCTACAGGAGAGGCATTTGATAGGAAAATGCATACATAGACTGACGGTGAAAGTTTGGGAAAAATCATATCACTCATATGGACTTCGGAAACAAGCAGGAGATTCCATACTCATATCAAATAAAATAGATTTTGAGCCAAAGTTAATCAAAAGGGATAAAGAGAGACACTACATACTGCTCAAGGGAACCATACACCAACAAGAGACAGCAATCATTAATATATATGCCCCAAACAATGGTGCAGCTATGTTCATCAAACAAACTCTTCTCAAGTTCAAGAGTCTAATACACCACAATACAGTAATCATGGGAGACATGAAAACACCTCTCTCACCACTGGACAGATCTTCCAAACAAGGAATAAGGATTAAGGAAACTATAGAACTCAATAACACAATTAATAACCTAGACTTATTTGAGATATGTAGAATATAACACCCAACATCAAACAGTTACCTTTTTTCTCAGCAGCACATGTATCCTTCTAAAAAATGATCATATATTATGTCACAGGGCAACTCTTAGACAATATAAAGGAGTACAGATAATACCATGCATATTATCTGATCATAATGCAATGAAACTAAAAATCAATGATAAAAGAAGGAAGGAAAAATCATGCATCACTTGGAGAATGAACAATAGGTTACTGAGTGATCAATGGGTTATAGAAGACATCAAGGAGGAAATTTAAAAATTCTTAGAGATAAATGAAAACACAGACACAACATATCGGAATCTATGGGACACATTGAAAGCAGTTCTAACAGGAAAATTCATTGCTTGGAGTTCATTCCTTAAAAAAAAAGAAACAACCAACAAATAAATGATCTCATACTTCATCTCAAAATCCTAGAAAAAGAAGACGAAGGAAACAGCAAAAGAAGTAGAAGGCAAAAAATAATTAAAATCAAAGCTGAAATTAATGAAATTGATACAAAAGAAACAATTGAAAAAACTTGACAAAAGTAGAAGTTGGTTCTTTGAAAAAATAAATAAAATTGACAGACCCTTAGCCATGCTATGAAAGAGAAGAAGAGAGAACTCAAATTACTAGCATAAGGGATTAAAAAAGAAAATATCACAACAGATATTTCTGAAATACAGAAGATAATCAGAAATTATTTTTAATCCTTATACTCCAAACAAATAGAAGACAGTGAAGGCATCGATAAATTTCTTAAGTCATATGATCTGCCCATATTGAGTCAGGAGGATATAGACAACATAAACAGACCAATATCAATTGAGGAAATAGAAGAAACCATCAAACCACTACCAACTTAGAAAAGCCCAGGACCGTATGGGTATACAGCAGAGTTTAACAAAACCTTTAAAGAGGAACAAATACCAATATTTTTCAAGGTGTTTCAGGAAATTGAAAAAGAGGGAGATCTTCCAAATTCATTCTACGAGGCCAAGATCACCCTGATTCTTACACCAGACAAAGACACTTCAAAGAAAGAAAACTACAGACCAATATCTCTAATGAACCTACATGAAAAAATCCTCAATAAAATTCTGGCGAATTGGATACAAAAACATATCAAAAAAATTGTGAATCCTGATCAAGTAGGATTCATCCGTGTGATGCAAGGCTGGTTCAATATACGGAAATCAATAAATGTTATTCACCACATCAATAGACTTAAAAATAAGAACCATATGATCATCTCGGTAGATGCAAAAAAAAGCATTCAATAAAGTACAGCATTCTGTTATGTTCAACACTCTAGAAAAACTAGTGATAAGAGGAACATACCTCAATATTGTAAAAGCAATCTATGCTAAGCCTCAGGCTAGCATCATTCTGAATGGAGAAAAATTGAAGGTATTCTCTCTAAAATCTGGAACAAGACAGGGATGCCCTCTCTCACCACTTCTGTTCAACATTGTTCTCGAAACACTAGCCAGAGCATTTAGACAGACGAAAGAAATAAAAGGCGTAAAAATTGGAAAAGAAGAACTTAAATTATCAGATCACATGATTCTATGTCTAGCAGTCCCAAAAGGGTCTACAAAGAAACTAATAGAGCTAATAAATGAATTCAGCAAAGTGGCAGGATATAAAATCAACATGCATAAATCAAAGGCATTCCTGCATATCAGCGACAAATCCTCTGAAATAGAAATGAGGACAACCACTCCATACACAATATCCTAAAAAAATAATAATAATAATTATAAATCAACCTAACAAAAGATGTGAAAGTCTTATACAATGAAAACTACAGAACCCTAAAGAGAGAAATAGAAGAAGATCTTAGAAGATGTAAAAATATATCCTGTTCATGGATAAGCAGAACTAATATCATCAAAATGGTGATATTACCAAAAGTTCTCAATAGGTTTAATGCAATGCCAATCAAAATCCAAACGGAATTTTTTCTAGAAATAGAGAAAGCAATCATGAAATTCATATGGAAAAATAAAAGACACAGAATAACAAAAACAACACTAAGCAGGAAGTGTGAATCAGGCAGCATAGCGATACCAGACTTCAAACTATACTACAGAAAAATAGTAACAAAAATACCATGGTACTGGTACCAAAACAGGCGGGTGGACCAATGGTTCAGAATAGAGGACACAGAAACCAAGCCAGGAAACTACAACTATCTTATATTTGATGGAGGGACTAAAAGCATGCAATGAAGGAAAACAGCATCTGCAAAAAATGGTGCTGGGAAAACTTGGAATCCATATGTAACAAAATGAAACTGAATCCCTTTCTCTCACCATGCACAAAAGTTAACTCAAAATGGATCAAGGAGCTTGATATCAAATCAGAGACATGGCGTCTGATAGAAGAAAAAGTTGGCTACGATTTACATACTGTGGGGTCGGGCTCCAAATTCCTGAATAGGACACCCATAGCACAAGAGTTAATAACTAGAATCAACAAATATATCAAACTAAAAAGTTTTTTATCAGCAAAAGGAACAATAAGAGAGGTAAATAGGGAGCCTAAATCCTGGGAACAAATCTTTACTCCTCACACTTCAGATAGAGCCCTAATATTCAGAGTATACAAAGAACTCAAAAAAATAGACAATAAGATAACAAATAACCCAATAAACAAATGGGCCAAGAACCAGAACAGACACTTCTCAGAGAAGTACATACAATCAAAAAACAAGTACATGAAAAAATGCTCACCATCCCCAGCAGTCAGAGAAATGCAAATCAAAACCACCCTAAGATACCATCTCATTCCAGTAAGATTGGCAGCCATTATGAAGTCAAACAACAACAAGTGCTGGTGAGGATGTGGAGAAACAGGTACACTTGTACATTATTGGAGGCACTGCTAATTGGTAGAGCCAATTTGGAAAGCATTATGGAGATTTCTTGGAAAGCTGTGAATGGAACTACCATTTGACCCAGCTATTCCTCTTCTCGGTCTATTCCCTAAAGACCCTAAAAGAGCATGCTACAGGGACACTGCTACATTGATGTTCATAGCAGCACAATTCACAATAGCAAGACTGTGGAACCAACCTAGATGCTGTTCAATAGAAGAATGGATAAAAAAATGTGGCACTTATACACAATGGAGTATTACTCTGCTTTAAAAAATGACAAAACCATAGAATTTGCAGGAAAATAGATGGCATTAGAGCAGATTATGCAAAGTGAAGCTAGCCAATCCCTAAAAAACAAATGCCAAATGCCTTCTTTGATAAAAGGAGAGTAACTACGAACAGAGTAGGGATGAAGAGCATGAGAAGAAGATTAATATTAAATAGAAATGAGAGGTGGGAGAGAAAGGGAGAGAGAAGGGAAATTGGATGGAAATGGAAGTAGACCCTCAGGGTTATACAAAATTACATAAAAGAGGATGTGAGGGGAAAGGGAAAAATAATACAAAAGGGAGAAATTTATTACAGTAGAGGGGGTAGAGAGAGGAGAGGGGAAGAGAGCGGAGGGGAGGAGGGATAGTAGAGGATAGGAAAGGCAGCAGAATACAATAGACACTAGTATGGCAATGTGTCAATCAATTGATGTGTAACTGATGTGATTCTGCAATCTGTATACGGGGTAAAAATGGGAGTTCATAACCCACTTGAATCAAAGTGTGAAATATGATATATCAAGAAATAAATAATGTTTAGAACAACCATAAAAAATTAAAAAAAAAAAGAAAACTAACTTCGGTGAATGAGTCACGCGAATCCTAATATTTCTACAGTAACTGATCAAGTTTAACATCAATGCAAGTAGATTCCAATGGGACATGATGTGTATTTTTACGTTAATTTTTATTCAAAACTGGTACATTACAATTTCATCCGTTTATGCACATCATAGGATATATATTTTATAAACAATTTAGCAAATTTATAGGCATTTGTTTCACTTTCAATCACTTCCTGCTTCAAAACACATGTATTCCTCCATATTTCTTGACTGGTCTTTGCATGAGAATTCTTTCCGAACACATTATTTTCGATTTCCATAATCACTTTTGAAGCAAACTTCACACACTCTTCATGATAAATCAAAACACTAATATTACCATTAGATGTATAACTCTTTGGAATGAATGAATATATATCAATATAAGATTTATTGTATATTTTCAGATATCAATTCAATCCATTATTTAAAGTTGGAACCAGTTATATTATTTATTCACAGTATGGTGTATTCATGCTTAATCTCTATATTCATGGACACAGGGTACACCTCTTTGTACCCCCAATACAAATTTTACGTCTTCAGTATATTGCTCCCAGAAATGGTGGCAGAAATACTCATGTCACCTGATCTACATATAGATTTTATCACAGTAATATTCTGGACAAAAAATGTAAAGGTCACACTTATGATTGTACCAAAGACTAAATTGAAAGCGATCATGGATTACTAAAAACATCCTTGTCCAGGTTGCCTAATGCTCTCAAATATCAATCCTATTGGTTACTACATATTTGTTTCTTCCTAAGATTATATATTCAAACTCAACCCTGGTGAAAATGTCTACTTCTATCACTCACTTAATACTTTGCCTGATTTCATAATGTCTCTATTGATATCTGCTTTTCTACATATTTTCCCAATTTCATCATAGTGACTGACTCTTCATATGTGCTGACATTTACATTCACTCTCTATCCGAAACCCTATAGCTAAAGAATTTTTAGTCAAAATCCTACACTCACTCTTCTTCCTAAACCTACCAACTATCTTCCTAATTCTACTGACTATCCCTTTGGATTGGATGTTCTCTTCTACATTCAAACATCCAAGGTACAAGGACCTATGCCATTGTATATCAAATTGTCTGAGACATCTTTGCAGAATATAATTCAAAACTAAGTATCCCAATTAAGGGCCCAATGCCCTTCTGGGCTTCAAATCATACCTAGATTTTTGTTTTCATACTTATATTTCACCTCGATATTCTTGTAAATATCACAGGTTCCCAATACCATTATTTATCACACAGAATGATTGCTAACCCAAATCGAACCTGTTATTAAGCCGAAACATACACTGTTTCCTCAATCTCATTTTACAGAAGAGCAGGGATAGAGTCGTTCTTACAATACAGGAAAGTAGGGGACATTCCACCTGCTGAGAACCTCAAAGGTCCATTCAGAAATGATACCTGGAGAAGATGTAGGCAGCTATGAAGGACCTGAGAGAGCAAAAGTCATCTTCCATGGCAAACAACCTGGTCAGGATGAAGGGATGTGTCTGAATCAGCCTCTCTCATTTTATTGTAGAGAAGATGGACCAAACCAGGCCTGTGTGGAGAGCTGCTGCTGGGTGCCTATGGTTGACATACCATTCTACCTTGTGAAAGTGTCACAGGAAATAGGGGCAGCCTCCATCTCATGGGACACTTGGAAGCAACTGTTAGGACAAAGTGGTTGCCAAGGCAGTGTCCTCATTCAGTTCCAAAGAAAGTGATATACCTCATTTCCTTGGTGATGGAACTCTCTGAACTTTGTATCCAAGAATCCAGGCACCCCGAGGCAGCCCCAGTCCCAGTGGACTCACTTGTTTGGATTTACCAAGGACAGAGTCAGTCTTTCTTGGTACCTACCGATGTGAGAATGGCCAAATGCCAGGAGAGCTCTGAAGAGGGACCTTTCCAGAAGAAGCAGGTAGTGGCTCACCCCTTTTTCTTGACAACTTCACAGAGTTGGCCAAGGAAACCAGATCTGAGAGAGGTCAGGCCATGTTCTGAGAATAGGTAGGAAAGTTGGTTTGTTTGGTTTGGAGTGGATTGTTTTTAGTAAGTCGTTTGACCAGGCGAGTGTTTCTATGTCTGTGTATCCCACTGTGTCCATTGTTGTAGACATTAGAAAAGAGAAAGCATTAATGGATTCGTCCAGTCTACTATAAATCTTCCCATAATCCATCCTGCCCAATTTATGAATGGACTGCAGCTTGTCTTATCGAGAGGCAACACATTCTGTCTTCCTAAGTTCCTGTTTTCTTCCTGAATTCTGGCCACTCTCCAGAATAGGCTCATGGTTTTGTGTCCAAGATATGCACCACTACAAGCTCTGTGACATGGCCATGTACTGGATAGCGGAAGAGAATGGCCAGCCTTTCAGAAAACTCAGATATCAGTGTGAACAGAAATGTCTCAGTGGAAAAACCCCGCTTTGGGCCTTTTGCTTACCTATTGTTCTGTTGCACTGAATGTCAGGAAAGACTTGGTCTCAGGCCACCCCTTTGTGAAGCCTGAAGAAAGAGTTTTCAAATGGAAATGAATGGGCATCACCTGTGGCTCTTTGCTTAATTGCTTTGGAAAGGGATGTGGCTGAATTAGCCTCTTGGCCTGTGTGTGGCTGTGTCTTACATTCTCAGCACCTGATGGATCTAAAGAATGATCCCATGTGTCCATCAAAAACCATAATGGCAAAAAGATCAGTCATTGTGGATGAAGTCTCTTGCCTTCCTCTGTTAGGTTCCTGACCTCTGTCAAGTGAGAAAATGGATTCTTTGGGTCAAATGAGTTCCTCAAAGCCCTGCAGAGGTGCTTGGGGTTTTGCATGACTCCAAATAACAAAGAATCTATACCTGAAAATTAGTAGGCCTCAAATTGGAGAAACAGAGCATTATTAATGACAGGCTTAATTGATCACTCCTGGTTCACAGGAAGGGTGTCCAGGCCACCCTGACTTTAGGCAAATGAGGGGCAAGTGAGCTTATTTTGGACACTTTCTTGGGCTTCGCCCCTCATGAAAATCTTCAGGCAGACATTATGATGAATGACAATATGTAAGAAGATGAGGGCCATGTGGGAGTCTTTTCGTTTTAATTTTGGTCATTTGTGTGGCGGTTGGAAGAAATGACTGGGTCCACCTGGGCTTGAACTCTGGTGTGATTCCCCTTAGAGACTGAGTTGTGGAACTGACCTTAGAGAAGTATTGCATTGAATTTTGTTGGGATTTTAGGAGGCCACGCATAAGAGTCACCCTTGGAACTGAGATCTAGGCCCAGGGTTGCTTTCCACAGATTTTTCAATTTCTGAAAGAAGTGACCTCACCTCACTTCCTTGGTGATGGAACTCTCTGATCTTGGGATCCAGGAATTCAGGCAAAAGCCAGGGCCAGTTCCAGTCCGAGTGGTCTCATTTGTTTGGATTTACCAAGGACAGAGTCAGTCTTTCTTGGTACCTACTCATGTGAGGATGGCCAAATGGCAGGAAATCTCTGAAGAGGGGCCTTTCCTGAGAAAACAGGTAGTGGCTCACAGCTGGCTCCTGACAATTAAATAGAGTTGGCCATGGAGTCCAAATCTGAGACAGGAGTGGCCATTTCGGGGGAACATAGTATAGCCCATAAGTCAGAGGACACTCAAGAAAGTCAAAGACCTACTTGGCAGAAGGAGGTGCCTTTGTAGGTTTGGTTGTGGTTTTGTGGTTTTGTCTCATGTTCTGAAAATAGGTAGGGAAGTCAGTTTGTTTGGTTTGGAGTGAACTGTTTCTAGTAAGTCGTTTGGCAAGGCGAGTGTTTCTATGTCTGTGTATCCCACTGTTATCTATGGTTGTAGACATTAGAAAAGATATTGGATCAATGGATATGTCCTGTTTAGTAGAAAGCTTCCCAGAATTCATCCTGCACAATTTATGAATGGACTGCGGCTTGCCTTATAAATTGGCTACACCTGCTATCTTCCTAAGTTCCACTTTTCTTCCTGAATTCTGGTCACTCTCTAGAATAGGCTCATGGTTTTTTGTGCAAGATATATACCACCTCCAAGCTCTGTGACATGGCCATGTACTGGATAGCTGAAGGGAATGGCGAGCATCACAGAAAACTCAGAAATCACTATGACCATTAAAGACTCAGTGGAGAAACCCTGATTTGGGCCTTTTGGTTACCTATTGTTCTGTTGCCCTAAATGTCAGGAAGGTCTTTGCCTTAGGCCACCCCTTTGTGAAGCCTGAAGAAAACAGTTTTCAAATGGAAATGAATGGGCATCACCTGTGGCTCTTTGCTTAATTGCTTTGAAAAAGATGTGTCTCATTCAGACCATTGGCCCTGTGTGAGGCTGTTGCTTAGTTTCTCATCACCTGATGGATCTAAAGAAAGATTCCATGTGTACATCCAAAACCAAAGTGGCAAAAAGAGCAGTCATTGTGGATGAAGTCTCTCGTCTTCCTCTGTAAGGTTCGTGACCTCCATCAAGTGAGAATAGGGATCCTTTGTCTCAAATGAGTTCTTCAAAGCCCTGCAGATTCTATCCCATAGGTGCTTGGGTTTTATCATGACTCCAGTTCACATAAAGAATCTAAAACCCACAGTCAGTAGTCCTCAAATTGGAGAAGCGGAGCAGTATTAATGGCAGACCTATTTGATCACATCTTGTTCACAGGAAGTGTGTACAGCCACCCTCAGTTTAGTCAAATTAAGGGGCAAGGGAGCTTATTTTTGACACTGGCTTGGGCGGAGCCCCTTATGGAAACCTCCAGCCAGAAGTTATGATGAGTGTCTATATGGAAGAAAATGTGGGTCATGTGGGAGTGTTTTGGTTTTAATTGTGGTCATTTGGGTGGTGGTTGGAAGTGACGACTGGGTCCACCTGGGCTTGAACTCTGATGTGATTCCCCTTAGATACTGAGTTGAGGTACTGACCTCAGAGAAGTATTGCCATGAATTGAGTTGGGATTTTAGGAGGACACGCATGAGATTTGCCCTTGGAAACTGAGATCTAGGCCCAGGTTTGCTTTGCACAGAGCACTTGGAATCTCAGCCAGGGTATCACATGATTTTATTCTGAAAGACTTGGCAGCCATAGTTGAGAGTCAAAACACACATGGACCTCACATTGTAGACCTCAATGTGCCTAGCATCATGTGATCATTGGCCACTCTTTAGGAAGCCATGCTTATGAGAGTTCTCCAGAGCTTTCATTGAAATGAGCATCCTCACCATTTAATGGTTCCTGAATGAAGTGAAACCCACAGTGCCTTCAACTTCATCCTTGAAAAATGGCTAGATAAATACCGTGAAATTTTTTTAAATTTCCATGACCAGGTGGCACTGGAGAAACTTTGGATATCCTGTTGCTGACTATGAGTATACCAGACAGTGCCTGATGGACTGGGTTTCCAGAAAATGGTGTAGAGCAGAGATGCCAGTAATTTGGAGCCTGCTGAGTAGTGGGCATAGAGCTGCAGTCGGCAGGTGTGTGATAAATCATCTGTGGTGGAGCCATGTGGATCTTCCATTGGCTTCCAAATTGCTTGTGACTGACATGGTGCAGCGAGCAGACCCTTATATGTAAAGGCGTATTTTTATTTGTAGAGGTTTTAGGGCAATGTTCAGAATCACGTTGCTATGGTCAAGAGGCAAGCTATTTGGGATAGAACCTTGGTGGGTGCATTCTCCTGCAGACCCTGATCCACCACACGTGAGAAACTCCCTCCAACACTTTGTCCCAGGTGGACTCCTTGTATTTTGTGAAGCAAATACCAAACTACCAGTGCAGCAGCAAGAAACACCACAAAATGTGGAGGATGACCAAATGGCTTCACAGTCCACACGGGGAGACACTTAGCCCCCAGTGACCACAGTTTACCTACAAAGATTGAATTCAGCACTGCTGACTCATGTTCATTGGAACATAAGAAACCATGTCCTCCAGGTCACATAGATGAAGACCCAGCTTTGATGCTCTCATTACAAAGGAATCTAAAGCTCCTGACAACAACATATATTTCAAGTGCCCAACCTCAGTGGCAGTTTCTGAAGAAGTCTTTAGGCCAGCAGAGCTCCATATTTGTGGAGGGTAAACACTCTCTCTTTCCGACCCCCACCTCATGTCTCTGTTTAATGTTGATCTTTTCTTCCTGCTCTTACTCCCTGCTCTGTTATTAGTTGCTCTCATTATATCAAAGAAGACATTTTTATTTGTTTTTTAGGGTTTGGCTAGCTTCACTAAGCATAATCTGCTCTAGTGCCATCCATTTCCCTGCAAATTCAATGATTTTGTCATTTTTTAATGATGCATAATACTCAATGGTGTATAAATGCCACATTTTTTTATCCATTCATCTACTGAAGGGCATCTGGGTTGGTTCCACAGTCTAGCAATTTTGAATGGTGCTGCTATGAACATCAATGTGGCAGTATCCCTGTAATATGCTCTTTTAAGGTCTTCAGGGAATAGTCTGAGAAGGGCAATAGCTGGGTCAAATGGTGGTTCCATTCCCAGCTTTCCCAGGATTCTCCATACTGCTTTTCAAATTTGCCACAACAGTTTGCAGTCCCACCAGCAATGTACAAGAGTACCCTATTCTCCACACTTGTTCTTTGACTTCATAATGGCTGCCAATCTTACTAGAGTAGGATGGTTTCTTAGGGTGATTTTAATTTGCATTTCTCTGACTGCTAGAGATGGTGAGCATTTTTTCATTTACTTACTGATTGATTGTATGTCCTCCTCTGTGTAGTGTCGGTTCAGGTCCATGGCCCATTTTTTGACTGGGTTATTTATCATCTTATTGTCTAATTTTTTGAGTTCTTGGTATACTCTGGATATTAGGGCTCTATCTGAAGTGTAAGGAGTAAAAATTTGTTCCCATAATTTAGGCTCCCTATTTACCTCTCTCATTTTTTATCCTGCTGAGAAAAAACTTTTCAGTTTAAGTAAGTCCCATTTGATGATTCTTGTTATTAACTCTTCTGCTATGGGTGTCCTGTTAAGGAATTTGGAGCCCGGCCCCACATTATGTAGATCGGAGCCAACTTTTTCTTGTATCAGATGCAGAGTCTCTTATTTGATATCTAGCTCCTTGATCCACTTTGAGTTAACTTTTGTGCATGGCAAGAGGAGGGGATTCGGTTTCATTTTGTTGCATATGGATTTCCATTTTTTACAACACCATTTGTTGAAGATGCTATATTTCCTCCATTGCATGCTTTTAGCTCCTTTATCAAATATAGCATAGTTGTATCTTTGTGAATAAGTCTTTGTGTCCTCTATTCTGTACCATTGGTCAACCTGCCAGTTTTGGTACCAGTGCCATGCTGTTTTGTTAATATTGCTCTGTAGTATAGTTTTAAGTCCGGTATCGCTATACCACCTGATTCACACTTCCTGCTAGAATTGCTTTTGCTATTCTGGGTCTTATATTTTTCCATATGAATTCCATGATTGCTTTATCTATTTCTACAAGAAATGCCATTGGGATTTTGATTGGCATTGCATTGAACCTATAGAAAACTTTTGGTAATTTCGCCATTTTGATGATGTTAGTTCTGCCTATCCAGGAACAGGGTATATTTTTCTATCTTCTAAGATCTTCTTCTACTTCTCTTTTTAGGGTTCTGTAGTTTTCATTGTATAAGTCTTTCACCTTTTTTGTTTGGTTGATTTTCAAGTATTTAATTTTTTTGAGGGTATTGTGAATGGAGTGTTTTTCCTCATTTCTGTTTCAGGAGGTTTGTCGATGATATACAGAAATGCCTTTGATTTATGCGTTTTGATTGTATATCCTGCCACTTTGCTGAATTCATTTATTAGTTCTAGTAGTTCTTTTGTAGACCCTTTTGGGTCTTCTATGTATAGAATCATGTCACCAGGAAATAGTGATAATTTTCGTTCTTATTTTCCTATTTTTATGCCTTTGATTTCTTTCGTCTGTCTAATTGCTCTGGCCAGTGTTTTGAGAACTATATTGAATAGAAGTGGTGACAGAGGGCATCCCTGTCTTGTTCCAGATTTTAGAGGGAATGCCTTCAATTTTTCTCCATTCATAATGATGCTAGCCTGAGACTTAGCATAGATAGCTTTTACAATGTCGAGGTTAGTTCCTGTTATCCCTATTTTTCTAATGTTTTGAACATAAAGGGATGCTGTACTTTGTCAAATGCTTTTTCTGCATCTATCGAGATGATCATATGGTTCTTATCTTTAAGTCTATTGATGTGATGAATAACATTTATTGATTTTCGTATATTGAACCATCGTTGCATACCAGGGATGAATCCTACTTGATCCTGGTGAACAATTTTTTTGATGTGCCTTTGTATTCGATTAGGCAGATTTTTATTGAGGATTCTTGCATCTAGGTTAATCAGATATATTGGTCAGTAGTTCTCTTTCTTTGAGGTGTCTTTTTCTGGTTTTGGAATTAGGGTGATGTTGGCCTCATAAAATGAATTTGGCAGAGCTCCCTCTTTTTCTATTTCCTGAAATAACTTGAAAAGTATTGGTATTAATTCTTCTTTAAAGGTTTTGTAAAACTCCGCTGTATAGCCATCCGTTTCTGGGCTTTTCTTGGTTGGTAGTCTTTTGATTGCTTCTTCTATTTCATCCATTGATATTGGTCGGTTTAAATTGTGTGTATCCTCCTGATTCAGTTTGGGCAAATCATATGACTTAAGAAATTTATCGATGTCTTCACTATTTTCTATTTTATTGGAATAATGGTTTTCAAAATAATTTCTAATTGTCTTCTGTATTTCTGTAGCATCTGTTGTGATGTTGCCTTTTTCATCCCATATGTTAGTAATTTGAGTTCTTTCTCTTCTTTTCGTCTTTAGCATGGCTAAGGGTCTGTTGATCTTATTTATTTTTTCGAAGAACCAACTTTTAGTTTTGTTAATTTTTTCAATAGTTTCTTTTGTTTCAATTTCCTTGATTTCCACTCTGATTTTAATAATTTCTTGCCTTCTGCTAAATTTGCTGTTGTTTTGCTCTTCCTTTTCTAGGGCTTTGAGATGAAGTGTGAGCTCACTTATTTGTTGGTTTTTCCCTTTTTTTTCAGGAATGACCTCCAGGCGATGAATTTCCCTCTTAAAACTGCTTTCATTGTGTTCCATAGATTCCGATATGTTGTGTCTATAATTACATTTATCTCTAAGAATTTTTTGATTTCCTCCTTTATGTCTTCTGTAACCCATTGACCATTCAGTAACATATTGTTCATTTTCCATGTGATGTAGAATTTTTCCTTCCTTCTTTTATCATTGATTTCCAGTTTCATTCCATTATGATCAGATAAAATGCATGTTATAATCTTCACACCTTTATATTTACTGAGGGTTGCCCTATGGCATCATATATGGTCTTTTTTTGAGAAGGATCCATGTGCTGCTGAGAAAAATGTATATCCACTTGATGATGGTTGATATATTCTATATATGTCAGTTACATGTTGGTTATTGATTGTGATATTGAGTTCTATACTTTCTTTATTCAACTTTTGTTTGGAGGATCTGTCCAATGGTGATAGATGTGTGTTGAAGTCACCCATAATTATTGTGTTGAGGTCTATTTCATTTTGGAGCTTGAGGAGAATTTGTTTCATGAACATCGTAGCACCATTATTTAGTGCATAAATATTGATAATTGTTATGTCTTGTTGGTGAATGGTTCCTTTTAACAGTATATAATGTCCTTCCTTATCCCTTTTGAGTAACTTAGTCTTGAAGTCGATTTTATTTGATATGAGGATGTCCACCCCTGCTTGCTTATGAGGATAAGTGTGCATGGTGTATTTTTTCCGAACCTTTCACCTTCAGCCTGTGTGTCTTTGCATTTCAGATGTGTCTCCAGGAGGCAACATATTGTTGGATTTGTTTATTTAATCCAAGTTACCAGCCTATGTCGCTTTATTGGAGAGTTGAAGCCATTTACATTCAGAGTTACTATTGATGGATGGTTTGTACTGCCAGCCATGTTTGATTATTTATCTTTTTTTAAATTTAGTTTGTTTCTCCATGATAAGCTTTCACCCTGCCTCTGTCATTACTAAGGTACTTCCCACTGATGGTTTTGGTTGTTGTTTTTCATTTCTTTCTTGTGTAGTGTTTTTCTCAAGACGCTTTGTAAAGCTTGTTTTCTGGCTTCAAATTCTTCTAGCTTTTGTTTATCATGAAAGATTCTTATTTTATTGTCGTACCTGATGGTTAATTATGCTGGATACATAATCCTTGGTTGGCATCCATTGTCTTTCAGTGTTTGAAATAAGTTTTTCCAGGATCTTCTCGCTTTCAGCATCTGTGATCAAATATCCGTTATTAACCTTATTGGTTTACCACTGAATGTATTCTGCCTCCATTCTCTTGTAGATTTATTATTTTCTCTTTGTTCTGTATATTGGATATCTTCATAACAATGTGTCTTGGCATTCGTCTACTGTGATTTTGTGTGCTCTTGTCCTGTATGCATCTACAATTTGTATATCCATTTCCTTTTTTATTTCTGGAAAGTTTTCTGTAATTATTTCATTCAGCAGTTTTCTCATTCCCTTGGTTTGAGTCTCTGTACCTTCCTCTATCCTGATGACTCGTAAGTGTGGTTTTATTTATGTTATCCCAAATCTCTTGGATGTTTTTCTTGTCATTTTTTTGTCAGCCTTTCTGAGTTGGCTGGACTCATTTCAAGATGATATATTTTGTCTTCATTATCTGACGTTCTGGCTTCTACTTGCTCCACTCTGTTAGTGATACTCTCAATGGAGTTCTTAATTTGGTTTATCATTTCCTTCATTTCTAGAATTATTGTTTTATTTTTTTATAATCTCTATCCACTGATAAAGATGCTTAACTTTTTCTTTTATATGTTTATGTAATTCATTTTCTATGTTTTCTTTTACTGTTTGGATTTTCTGTCTCGTATCTTCTTTAAGTTTCCATTCCATCTGTCTAAGGTATTCCTTGAGTTCTTTATATGACCACTTTTCTGATGAATCCTGGTCCTCCTGAATATTTAGGGTGTTCTTCGTTGTTTGTTCTCCTTTTCTTCCTTGCTTGTTTATGCTGCTCATGTTACTTCTTGTTCTGTTTGACTGCTGAGTTACTGTTTACTCTTATAAATTTATTTGATGCTTGGGAGGAAAGATTTTAGAAGGGAAGGGAAAAAGTCACTAAAGAGAATGAGAGTAGGCAGGTAGAATGCAAGGAATGGGAAATAAGAAAATTGAAAAGAAATGAAATACAATAGAAAAAATAGAAAATAAAGAATGAAAATGATTTTTTTAAAAAAAATGATAATGATAATATAAAATTAAAATTAAAATTTTAAAAAATAATAATAACAAAATAGGGGAGGGGAGGGGGGATTGTAGAGGAAAGGAAAGGCAGCAGAATACAACAGTTACTAGTATGGTATTATGTAAAAATGTGGATGTGTAACCTATGTGATTCTGCAATCTCTACTTGGTTTAAAAAAGGGAGTTCATAACTCACTTGAAGCTAATGTATGCTAATGTATGAAATATGATATGTCAAGAGCTTTGTAGGGTTTTGAACAACCAATAAAAAATAAAATAAAATAAAATTATTTTGCCATTTAAAAAAAAAAAAAAGAAAATAATTTTGAAGTTTATCTATGATCCAGGGGCAAGTTAAATGAAACAGTTTCCAGTTGTTAAGTCACCAAAAAATTTATTATTTCATGTGTTATTTATTTGCTTTGTAGTATGTTTAAATTTTATTTTTGGAAAGTTTTTAACCTTATTAAATTTGTTTATTTGTTGTGGGGGAAACAATTGTATATAGGTTAAGTATTGTTTATCAAAAATGCTTAGAACAAGAAGCATTTCAGATTTTGGATTTTTTTGGAATTATGGAATATTTATACACACATAATCTTGGGGATAAGACTCAAGTGTAAATATGAAATTCATTTATATTTCATACATGCCTTAGACCCATAGCCTGGAGGAAATTTCATACAACATTTTTAGTATACCTGCATTTTGACTGTAACCTGTCAAATGAAGCCAAGTAGGAAACTTTTCACTTGTCACATTCCAGTACTAAAACACGTTAGATTTGGCATTTTGGATTTGGGATTTGGGGATTAGGGGTGCCCAGTTCCCAGAGAGCAAATTCTATTTTTCTACTAAAGTAAACTCATTTATCATAGTAAGTTGTCCTAAGTAAATTATCTTTGTAACCACAAAATTCCTAAAACTTATTGTGGTGCCTATATTTCTCCTTAAAATCATATTTCAAACATTTAATCTTGCTTCATTGAATAAAAACAAATCATATTTTCATCTAATTTTTAGATTCTTTAATTAATTAACACAACAATTAAAGGTTCTTTCACTTAAATACATATTTTACATTGATATTAATAATAGATGTTCTGGAATTATCAATAAAATTTTTATACAATAGCTTTTGCTCCCTGTATTTTCAAACACCACTTAACTTGTGTGTTTGTGTTGCAAACAACTTAGAGCTGATTTTGTATTTTTACTTCAAATGACATTTTCTACACACTTTCATTTATTTTTTATAATTTATTCTTTTTTACTAGTTTTTTTAGTTGTTGATGGATCCTTATTTAATTAATTAATTTATATGCAGTGCTGAGAATCCAACCAGTGCCTCACACATGCTAGACAAGTGCTCTACCACTGAGCCACAACTCTAGCCCACTCCAGTTTATTCTTAAAATTCACATTTTTTTTTAGTTTATGTATAGGTATTTTTTTATTGGCTCTACACAGCACTGGTATACTATCATATTTCTTTTTTTAATTGGTTCTTTTTATACATAACATTAAGATTATACATAACATTAAGATTCATTTTGGAATAATTATTAAAGCATGAAATATAATTTGCTCTAATTCAGTCCCCAGTACTTCCTCTTTTTCTCCTTTCCTCCCTCTTTCTGTTCCCTTCCCTCCACTCTACTGATCGTTCAGCTATTTACTTTTAGTTTGGGGGGATTGTGCAGGTGTGTGTTGTGTGTATACATAATGGTGAGATCCAATATGTTTTTTTCCCTTTCATTTGTTGTTTTACGGTAATACCGTGTGATTATTTTTATAGTGTTTAAGTTCTTTTGTGAGGATTTTGGAAAATAAAAGCAATAAATTTGTGTTCTCAGATGGTCATCATGAACCGGAAAAAAAAAAATAAAATAAAATAAAAAATTTTAAAACATTTTTAAAAGTTAAAGAACAGCAACAAAAAAATGAAAATAAAAGAAAACAAAAAAAAAAAACAAAACAAAAACAAAAAAACAAATTAAAATAATAATAATAACAATAAATGCAGTCATAGATTGCAATAAACTTCTTTTCCAGTAGGTAGAGCTGTGCCCACTGGGCCAAGTTTCTCCTTTCAATAAGTGGGAACCAATCACTGTGCAGCAGCTCTTCCTCCCAGACTGGGTGGGTGTCCAATCCTGAGTGCCTAGGGCCTTCTTTTGTGTTTCCTCAAGCCAGGCCCCACTCACCTGTGACACTCACCACAATACTGGCTACATGCCAGGTCTGCTGCTCCTAGGAGCCCTGTTTTCATGATTGCCTGGGCACAATCTCCCTGTTTGTCTCCCTCAGACCCTAAGTTTGTAGAGCTTAGGCCTGAGAACCCCCAGCGAATTTGCTTGCACTCCGGAAGCCATGCCCCCGGAAGCTGGAGCAAGAGACTTCAGTTTTCAGCACTGGTGGGAGCGGTGGCCTGGAGGTCTGCACCACGAGTCCCGTGCCACTCCTAATTCCCTCGGTCTGGCTATCGCGCTCAAGGGAGAGCTGGGAGGGGCTCTTAAGATTTCCCCACAAGTTCGCAAATTTACAGGAATTTGTTTCACTTTCAATCACTTCCTGCTTCAGGACACATGTATTCTTCCATGTTTCTTGACAGGTCTTTTCATGAGAGTTCTTTCAAGACACATTACTTTCAATTTCCATAATCACTTTTGAAGCAAAACTCACATAAACTTTATGATGAATTATAACTCTGATATTTCCATTAGATGTATGACTGGTTGGAATTAATGATTGCATAACGATATAGGATTTCTTATATATTTTCAGATAAAAATTCAATCCATTATTTAAAGTGGAACGAGTTATATTATTTATTCACAGTATGGTCTATTCATGCATTATCTCTATATTCATAGACGCAGTGTACACTTCTTTTTACCCCCAATACTAATTTATATGTCTTCAAAATATTGCTCCCTGAAATGTTGGAAGAAATACTCATGTCACCTGATCTACTTATACATTTAATCACAGAAATATTCGGAACACAAAATGCAAAGCTCACACTTATGTTTGTACCAAAGCCTAAAAGGAAAGTAAACATGGATTACTAAAAACATCCATGTCCAGCTTGCCTAATGCTCTCAAATATCAATCCTATTGGTGACTACATATTTGTTTCTTCTTAAGATTATATATTCAAACTCAACCCTACTGAAAATGTCTAATCCTATCCCTCACTTTATACATTGCCTGATTTCATTATGGCTCTATTTCTATCTGTTTCCTACATATTTTCCCCAGTTCATCATTGTGACTGACTCTTCACATGTGCTGACATTTACATTCACACTCTAATCGATAACCTATTGCTAATAAACGTTTGTTCCTAATCCTATACTCATTCTTTTTCTAAACCTACCGACTATCTTCCTAATCCTACCGACTATCCTTTTTTGACTGGATATTCTCTTCTACATTCAATCAAGCAAAGTACAAGGTCTTATGCCATTGTATATTGATCTATCTGAGACCTCTGTGCAGAATGTAATTTTATTCTAAGTATCACAATCAAGGGTCCAATGCCCTTCTGGGCTTCAAATGTTACCTAGATTTCTAGTTTCACACTTATATTTCACATATATATTCTAGTAAATATCGCAGTTTCAAATACCATTATTCATTCTGCAGGATGATTCCTAAACCAAATCCAACATGTTATTGACCCTAAACATACACTGTTCCCTCAATCTAACTTTACAGAAGAGCAGGGACAGAGTTGGTCTTACAATACAGGAATGTAGGGGATCTTCCACCTGCTGAGAACCTCAAAGGTCCATCCAGACATGATCCCTGGAAAAGAGGTAGGCAGCTATGAAGGACCTGAGAGAGCAAAAGTCATCTTCCATGGCAAACAACCTTGTCAGGATGAAGGGGTGTGTCTGAATCAGCCACCTTCTTCTTAATGTAGAGAAGATGGACCAAACAAGGTCTGTGTGGAGAGCTGTTCCCGTGTGTCTATGGTTGATATACCATTCTAACTTGTGACAGTGTCACAGGAAGTAGGGGCAGCCTCCATCTCATGGGACACGTGGAAGCAGCTATTAGGACAAAGTGTTTGCCAAGGCATTGACCTCATTCAGTTCCTGAAGGAAGTGACCTACCTTACTTCTTTGGTGATGGAACTCTCTGAACTTGGGATCCAGGAAGCCAGGCATCCAGAGCCAGTCCCAGTCCCAGTACCAGTGGGCTCACTTGTTTTGTTTTACCAATGACAGATTCTGTTTTTCTTGGTACCTACTGATGTGAGGATCGCCAAATATCAGGAGAGCTCTGAAGACGGGCCTTTCCTTAGTAAGTAGGTAGTGACTCACCGCTGGCTCCTAACAACTACACAGAGTTGGCCAAGGAGACCAGATCTGCCACAGTACAGGCCATTTCGGGTGAATATAGTAGGGCCCGCTAGTCAGAGGACACTCTCGATATTCAGAGACTTACTTGGGGGAAGGAGGTGCTTTGGCAAACACTTTGTGGGTGTGAGCTTGTGGTTTTGTCTCATTTTCTTAGAATAGGTAGGAAAGCTGGTATGTCTGGTTTGCAGTGGACTGTTTCTAGATAGTCTTTTGACAAGGCAAGTGTTTCTATGTCTGTGTATAACACTGTGTCCGTGGTTGTAGACATTAGAAAAGAGAATGCATCAATGAATGTGTCCTGTCTAGTAGAAAGCTTCCCAGCATTCATCCTGCCCAATTTATGACTGCACTGCAGGTTGCCTTATCGATGGGCAACACCTACTATCTTCCTAAGTTTCAGATTTCTTCCTGAATTCTGACCAATCTGCAGAATAGTCTCATGGTTTTGTGTCCAAGATAGGTACCACCCCAAGCTCTGTCACATGGCCATGTACTGAATAGCTGAAGGTAATGGCGAGCTTCTTAGAAAACTCAGATATCAGTGTGACCAGGTAAGTCTCAGTGGAGAAACCATGCTTTGTGCCTTTTGCTTACCTATTTTTCTGTTTCACTGAATGACAGGAAGGTCTTTGCCTCAGGCCACCCCTTTGATAAGCATGAAAAAAACAGTTTTCATATGGAAATGATTGGGCATCACCCGTGGCTCTTTGCTTAATTGCTTTGAATGGGATGTGTCTGAATCAGCCTCTTGGCCCTGTGTGAGGCTGTGGCTTATATTCTCAGCACCTGATGGATATAAAGAAAGATCCCATGTGTGCATCCAAAACTAAAATGGCAAAATTCAGACATTGTGGATGATGTCTCTCTCCTTCCTCTATTAGGTTGCAGACAATCATCAAGTGAGTATAGGGATCCTTTGGGTCAAATGAGTTTTTCAAAGCCATGCAGAGGTGCTTGGGTTTTCTCATGATTCCACTTCACATAAAGAATCTAAACCCCACAGTCAGTAGGCCTCAAATTGGAGAAGCAGAGTAGTAGTAATGGCAGGCCTATTTGATCACTCCTGGTTCACAGGAATGGTGTCCAGGCCACCCTGACTTTAGGCAAATGAGGGTCAAGGGAGCTTATTTTGGACACTCTCTTGCGCTGCATCCCTCATGGAAATCTCCAGCCAGAGGTTATAATGAGGGTCTATCTGGAAGAAGATGAGGGCCATGTGGGAATGTTTTGGTTTTAATTTTGGTAATTTGTGTGGCAGTTGGAAGGGATGACTGGGTCCCCCTCGGCTTGTACTCTGGTGTAATACTCCTTAGAGACTGAGTTGTAGAACTGACCTCAGAGAAGTATTGCCATGAATTGTGTGGGGATGTTAGGAGGCCATGCATGAGAGTCGCCCTTGGAAACTGAGATCTAGGCCAAGGGTGGCTTTCCACAGAACACTGAGAATCTCAGCCAGGATATCACATGATTTTATTCTGAAAAACTTGGCAGCCATAGTTGAGAGTCAAAACACACATGGACCTCACATTGTAGACCTCAATGGGCCTGGCTTCATGTGACTTTTTGGCCACTATTTGGGATGCCTTGCCTGTGATTGTTCTCCAGAGATTTCATTGAAATGAGCTTCCTTAACATTTAATGGTTCCTGAATGAATTGAAACCCACAGTGACTACAACTTCTTCCTTGAATAATGGCTAGATAAATACCATGAAATTTTTGAAATTCAATGAGCAGTTGGCACTGGAAAACCTTTGGATGTCCTGATGCTGATCATGAGTATACCAGACAGTGCCTTGATTGACAGGGTTTCATAAAAATGGTGTAGAACAGAGATGCCAGTTAGTTGGTGCCTGCTGATTAGTGGGCCTAGAGCAGTGGTGAGCAGATGTGTGACAAAACATCTGTGGTGAGGCCACGTGGAACTGCCATTGGCGTCCAAATGGCTTGTGACTGATACGGTTTCAGCCAACAGACCCAATAGGTAAAGGCATCTTGTTATATGGACAGGTTTCAGGGAAATGTTCAGAATCAGGTTGCTATGGTCAAGGGGGAAAGCTATGTGGGATAGAAGCCTGGTTATTGCATTCTCCTGCAAACCCTCACCCACCACACGTGACAGAACTCCCTCCAACAATGTGTCCCAATTGACCTCCTTTATTTCGTGAAGCAAATACCAAACTCCCAGTGCAGCAGCAAGAAACACCACTAAAAGTGGAGGATGAACAAATGTCTTCCCAGTTAGCACAGGGAGAAACTTAGCCCCAGTGTCCACAGTTTAGCTACAAAAAAAGAATTCAGCACTGCTGCCACATGTTCAATGAAAAATAAGAAACCATGTCTTACAGGTCACATATATGCAGAACCAGCTTTGATGGTCTCTCTATAAAAGAACTAAATCTCCTGAAAACAACATGTATTTCAAGTGCCCAACCTCAGAGGCAATTTCTCAAGAATTTTTTAGGCCAGCAGAGCTCCATGTTTGAGGAGTGTTTACCTTTTGCCTTACTATTTTGAACTCTGCTACCACCTCCAAGGTTGTGAACTCCTGAGCAAATTCCATTCCAGATATGTATTGACAGATTTTCTAACTCTTCTCCTCTAACTGTATCTTACTTTGGTAAAAGATAATGTCAAGGCATTGTTCTGGATGAGACTGGGAAGATTTTGGGGTAGCACATATTTGCATAGACATTGGATTCATTTTTCAATTTCCCTTTAAAACACTGAATCTCTAACCCTAACCAATTCCAAACTAGACTCTGACTACTAATCCTAATATGATGGAGAAAAATAACAAAAAACAGAAAAGAAGTACAAGCAGTTCAGAGGAGGCAAGGTGTATACTTGGACTTGCCTTTTGAATAATATAGGGTAGGAGTTATAAATCTTGCAAATTTTTTTTGAAATAGTTCTCCATGTGTTTTTAAAGTTAACAAATATGTGAATCACTTTCTCCCTTTCTCTGTAGCCTATTAAGCACATGTATTTTTATATGCACATATAGAATTCTACCTGGTACCACACGTACATTCTTGTGAGGTGGTTGACTTGGCAGATACAAATTGTGAGAAGAGATCACTCCTCGTAAATGCTAATGGAACTGAAATTTCAAACTATGGGTGAACTTTCTAGTTGAACAACATTATACATAAATCCATATTCAGTATAATGAATATTTTTGGATCTGTGGATGATATATATTTCATGATGGATTTTGATTGGCATATATATTGTTAGTTTTTAATGTCTCTCTCTCTCTCTCTGTCTCTCTCTCTCTCTCTCTCTCTCTCTCTATATATATATATATATATATATATATATATATATATATATACTCTCCAGATATTTCAAAATATGTAATATATGTGACTTATTATACACTCCCTAAATTCATTCATATTCATTTATGTGGATTTATAATCAACTTTTCACAAGATTATTTTCCAAACTATTCATCCACCTGAAATTCATATTTGTTTCCTAGTACTGACAACTAACTTCAGTGAATGGTGTATACAAATCCTAATATTTCTACAGTAACTGACCCAGTTTAACATCAATGCAAGTAGATTCCTATGGGACATGATATGTATTTTGACGTTCATATTTATTCAACAGTGGGACATTATTATTTCTTCAGTTTATGCACATCATAATATATATATTTCATCCAAAAGTTCAAAAATATATAGGAATTTGTTTCACTTTCAATCACTTCCTGCTTCTGAAAACATGTATTCCTCCATGTTTCTTTACTGCTCTTTTCATGAGACTTCTTTCCAAACACATTATTTTCGATTTCCATAATCAATTTTGAAGCAAAACTCACACACTCTTCATGAAAATCCTAATACTATCATTGATGTATAACTTGTTGTAATGAATGTCTGTATATCAATATTTGATTTCCTGTATTTTTTCAGATATCAATTCAATCCATTATTTATAGTGGAATGAGTATAGGTTTTATTCAGAGTATGTTCCATTCATGCATTATCTGTATATTCATAGAAACAGGGTACACCTGTTTGTACCCCCAATACTAATTTATACGTCTTCAAAATATTGCTCCCAGAAATGGTGGAAGATATACTCATGTCACCTGATCTACATATATATTTTATTACAGTAATATTATGGACACAAAATGCAAAGGTCACACTTATGATTGTACCAAAGCCTAAATGGAAAGTGAGCATGGATTAGTAATAACATCCATGTCCAGGTTGCCTAATGCTCTCAAATGTCAATCCAATTGGTGACTACATATTTGTTTCTTGCTAAGATTATATATTCAACCTCAACCCTGTTGAAAATGTCTAATCCTATAACTCACATTTTACTTTGCCTGATTTCCTTTTGTCTCAATTGATATTTACTTTCCTACATATTTTCCCCAGTTCATCATTGTGAATGACTCTTCACATGTGCTGACATTTACATTCACTCTCTACCCGAAACCCTATTGCTAAAAAAGTTTTTGTCCAAATCCTATACTCACTCTTCTTTCTAAACCTACTGACTATCTTCCTAATCCTATCGACTATCCCTTTTTGACTGCATGTTCTCTTCGACATTCAATCATCCAAGGTAAAGGTCCTATGCCATTGTATAGCGATTAATCAGAGAAATCTGTGCAGAACATAATTCAAAGCTAAGTATCCTACCCAAGGGCCCAATACACTTCTGGGCTTCAAAACTTACATAGATTTGGGTTTTCAAACTTATATTTCACCTATATATTCTTTTAAATTTCGCAGGTTCCCAATAACATTATTCATCCCGCAGAATGATTCCCAACTGAATTCGAACCTGTTATTAACCCTAACCATACGCTGTTCCCTCAATCTACCTTTACAGAGGAGCAGGGATAGAGTTGGTCTTACAATACAGGAATGTAGGGGATCTTCCACCTGCTGAGAACCTCAAAGGTCAATGCAGAAATGATCCTTGGAGAAGTTGTAGGCAGCTATGTAGTACCAAAGAGAGCAAAAGTCTTCTGACATGGTAAAGAACCTGGACAGGATGAAAGGATGTGTCTGAATCAGCCTCTCTCTTCTTAATGTAGAGAAGATGGACCAAAGCAGGCCTGTATGGAGAGAAGTTCCCCGGTGCATATGGTTGATATACCATTCTAACTTGTGACAGTGTCACAGAAAGTAGGAACAGCCTCCATCTCATGAGACCCTTGGCAGCAACTGTTAGGACAAAGTGGTTGCCAAGGCAGTGACCTCATTCATTTCATGAAGAAAGTGACTTCACCTAACTTACTTGGTGATGGAACTCTCTGAACTTGGGATCCAGGAAGCCAGGCATCCAGAGCCAGTCCCAGTAACAGTCCTAGTGGGATCACATGTTTGGTTTTACCAAGGGCAGAGAGAGTCTTTTTTGGTACCTACTGATGTGAGAATGGCCAACTGCCAGGACAGCTCTGAAGAGGGTCCTTTCCTAAGAAAACAGGTAGTTGGTCATCGCTGGCTCCTGACAACTTCACAGATTTGGCCACGGAGACCAGATCTGAGACAGGGCAGGCCAGTTCAGGGTAACAATATGGTCCACAGTCAGAGGACACTCCGGATTGTCACAGACATATTGGGGGAAGGAAGTGCTTTTGTGGGTGTGGGTGTGAGTTTGTGGTTTTGTCTCATGTTCTGAGAATAGGAAGGAAAGGCGATTTGTTTGGTTTGGAGTGGACTGCTTCTAAAAAGTCGTTTGACAAGGTGAGTGTTTCTATATCTGTGTATCTCACTGTGTCCGTGGTTGTAGACATAAGAAAAGAGAATGCATCAATGGATATGTCCTGTCTAGAAGAAAGTTTTCCATCATTCATCCTACCCAATTTATGACTGGACTGCAGGTTGCTTTATGGATGGGCAACCCCTACTATCTTCCTAAGTTCCTGTTTTCTTCCTAAATTTTGGCCACTACCCAGAATAGGCTCATGGTTTTGTGTCCAAGATATGTAACACCTCCAAGCTCTGTGACATGGCCATGTACTGGATAGCTGAATGGAATGGCGAGCATCTCAGGAAACTCAGATATCAGTGTGACCAGGAAAGTCTCAGTGGAGAAACACTGTTTTGGGCCTTCTGCTTACCTATTTTTCTGTTGCCCTGAATGTCAGGAAGGTCCTTACCTCAGGCCACTCCTTTTTGAAGCCTGAAGTAAACAGTTTTTAAATGCAAATGAATGGGCATCACCTGTGGTGCTTTGCTTAATTGCTTTCGAAAGGGATGTGTCTGAATCAGCTGCTTGCCTCTGGGTCAGGCTATGGATTAGATTCTCAGCACCTGATGGATATAAAGAAAGTTCCCATGTGTGTATTGAAAACGAAAATGGTAAAAATATCAGTCATTGTGGATGAAGTTTCTTGCCTTCCTCTGTTAGGTTCCTAACCTCCATCAAGTGAGAATAGGATCCTCTGCGTCAAATGAGTTCTTTGAACTCCTGCAGAAGTGCTTGGGTTCTCCCATGATGCCAAATCACATAAAGAATCTATACCTGACAGTCAGTTGGCCTCAAATTGGAGAAGCAGAGCAGTATTAAAGGCAGGCCTATTTGATCACTCCTGGTTCACAGGAAGGGTGTCAAGGCCACCCTCATTTTAGGCAAATGACGGGCAAGGGTGCATATTTTGGACATTGCCTTGAGCTGTGCTCCTCATGGAAACCTCCAGCAAGAGTTTATGATGAGTGTCTATATGGAAGAAGATGAGGGTCATGTGGGAATGTTTTGGTTTCAATTGTGGTCATTTGTGTGGCGGTTGGAAGAGATGACTGGGTCCACATGGGCTTGAACTCAGGTGTGATTCTCCTTCGAGACTGAGTTCTGGAACTGACCTCAGAGAAGTATTGCCATTAATTGTGTTGGGATTGTAGGAGGACACGCATGAGAGTCACCCTTGAAACCTGAGATTGGGCCCTGGGTGGCTTTCCACAGAGCACTGAGAATCTCAACCAGGATATCACATGATTTTATTCTGAAAGACTTGGCAGCCATAGTTAAGAGTCAAAACACACATGGACCTCACATTTTAGACCTCAATGGGCCTGTCTGCATATGACATTTTGACCACTCTTTGGAAAGCCTTGCCTGTGAGAGTTCTCCAGAGCTTTCATTGAAATGAGCTTCCTCACCATTTAATGCTTCTTGGATGAATGGAAACCCCAAAGTGCCTCCAACTTCATTCTTGAACAATGGATAGATAAATACCATGAAATTTTTGAAATTCCCAATGACCAGGTGGCACTGGAGAACCATTGGATGTCCTATTGCTGCTCATGAGTGTACCAGACAGTGCCTTGATTGACTGTAGTTCTTGAAAATGGTGTGGAACACAGATGCCAGTAAGTTGGAGCCTGCTGAGTAGTGGGCCTAGAGCAGTGGTGTGCAGTTGTCTGATAATATATTTGTGGTGTGGCCATGTGGGTGTGTCATTGGCTTCCAAATGGCTTGTGACTGACTTGGTGCAGCCAGCAGAAAATTATATGAAAAGGCATCTGGTTATATGGACAGGTTGCAGGGCAATGTTCAGAATCAGGTTGCTATGGTCAAGGGAGCAAGAAATGTGGGATAGAAGCCTGGTTGGTGCATTCTCCTGAAGACCCTGACCCACCACACCTTACAGGACTCCCACCAGCACTGTGACCCATTTGAAATCCTTGTATGTTGTGAAGCAAATACAAAACACCCAGTGCAGCAGCAAGAAACACCACGAAAATTGGAGAATGACCAAATGGCTTCAAAGTCCACACAGGGAGACACTTAGCCCCCAGTGGCCACAGTTTATCTACAAAGAGAGAATTCATCACTGCTTCCTCATGTTCATTAGAAAATAAGAAACTGCCGCAGTCTGGCTGGGCACAATTCAGGAGCCACTTGTCAAAAGAAACTAACTTTATTTTTAGAACCACACAAGATAAACAAAACAGCTCCTCAGGAATAAAACCCTCAGAGCCCAACTGCCACCACCGGCTTCCCACAAGCCACACACCCCAACAACCTCTTCTTCCCACAATCCTCCTGCTCTTGAGGCCGATTGGCTGGGTCGCATGGGCGGAGCCAAAAAAGTCCCCCAATGAGCAGCTCCGTGGTCTGAAAGGGCAGGGAAACAGCCCAATGAGCATCACCGCAGAGGAGCCAATCAGCTAGTTGTTGCTGGGGCCGCTGTGAGCCAATCATCTGCTGGTAGTCTGAAAGGGCAGGGAAACAGCTCAATGAGCATCTCCACAGAGGAGCCAATCAGCTAGGTGTTGCTGGGGCCGCTGTGAGCCAGTCATCAGCTGGCAGTCTGAAAGTTTGCTGGAGCCCCTTCGGCTGTGGCTCTCAACATCTCCCCCTCTCTGTTTAAACAAGAAGCATGTGGCTTAGGGACCGTGTCTGCCTTAGGTTGTCCAATAGTACATATGGTCCTTACCCGTTATTGGATGAGCTGACCTCAAGGCGTCAGCCTCCTGTCTTAGGTTGGTACCATAGTAATTGGATCTTACCCGTCATTGACTACCAGTCCAGTATACAGCCACACCTGTGTAGAGGTCTTCGTACCAGCGGGGGGGTGAGGTTCTTTGCCTCACCTCTGTTGGCCCCCAAATTTTAGCTGAACGATCATGACAAACAGAAGGGAGGAAGATACACCAAGCCAGTTGATGGCTCCTTTTGGAAAAATTGTACCACCGATGACACCATCAGCATGTATACCCCAACACTACCAGAAGTTGCTGCACCAACAGATAGTTCACAATGCATACAAGTGAGTTCATAATGCATATAAGTGATACATAGTCCAGGCAAGTTCTGCAAGCAGTTCAGTGATGGCTATTGCAGAAGCTGTAGATTGGTTTTATCTTTGTCTTCATGCACTGGAATGAAGATAGGAATTCTGACAATAATGGCTAAAGAAAAATTATATAACATTATATAACATTCCAGAAGACACTAAAAGAAAACAATTTTCTTAAAAATTTACATTGTCTTCACTGAAGATAGGAATTCTGGCAATAATGGCTAAAGAAAAAATTATGTAACATTCCAGAAGGCACTAAAAGAAAACAATTTTCTTAACAATTTACATTATCTTTAAGAGAATTATTAAATATAATGAAAAGGAAAGGTGAAAGTAAACAAACAGATCTGTTAACCTCCTTTTTTGTTCACATTTTAAAACAATCTTCAACAGCTGTTTACCCAATTTAAATTAAACCATTTAAATCACGTGAATAAAAAAAAAGAAATTATTTGGATCCATTTTTTCATGAGCGCTCATCATATATGACATATGGACATACGTACATTCAAACACAAAACACAAGTGTGCACACATAATACATACGACACATAACATAATAGTAAAGGCCTTATAACATTTTACAGGTGAAATCTCCATTGCAATGTTTAAAAACTCTGTAGTCAAAAAATAGAACTGATCAGCAAAACATTAACGTAGGTCTGTATGAGCTCAAAAAAAAAAAATATGGGAAAGGGAAATAATAAATTAGATATGGAAAAAAGCATTCTGGTTCTGTCGCAGATGTAAGAATAACCAAACTGGAGTTCTGGATATCACATCTTCTTTTTGGTCTGTAGAAATCGCTTTAGTTAATCTGTCTGGAATCCAAATCAGCTGCTGTTCTCCCTGTGGAAACACATAAACAGACCCCCGACTCCAGGCAATCACTGGGTCAGGACCTTAGTTAATCTCTCTGGAATCCAAATCGGCTGCTGTTCTCCCTGTGGAAACACACAAACAGACCCCCGACTCCAGACAATTACTGGGTCAGGACCTTTCCATTGTCCTGTTAGAATATCCTTCCAAAGTACCTTGGGCTTATGTACATTTTTTGGACACATATGCCTTTCCGCAGCACTAAGCCCTGATGAATCCAAATTTAAAAAGTTTAGAGTAAAAAGGGTTATTTTAAGTTTATCTTTGGGGAATATATACCCCTTCCCAATTCCTTCTTTTTGCTTTAATAAGTACATTTTAATAGTTTGATGAGCTCTTTCAACTATGCCTTGTCCCTGTGGATTGTATGGGATTCCTGTTATATGAGTAATGCCAAATGATGAGCAAAATTGTTTAAAAGAGGTAGAAGTATAACCAGGGGCATTATCTGTTTTTAACTGTTTTGGAACGCCCACAGTGGCAAAATTTTGTAAGCAATGAGCTATAACATCTTTAGTTTTTTCTCCGGCATGAAGGGAGCCCATCAAAAATCCAGAAGAAGTATCAACTGTAACATGCAAATATTTTAATTTTCCAAATTCTGGCAAATGTGTGACGTCCATCTGCCAAATATGGTTAGGTATCAATCCTTTAGGATTGACTCCAAGATTAACTTGTGGTAAAAAGGTCACACAATTTTGACATTGTTTTATTATTTGTCTAGCTTTTTCCTTAGTTATTTTAAAACGCTTTTGTAAAGTATTAGCATTGACATGAAACTTTTTATGAAAATTTATAGCTTCTTCTAGTGTAGAGAAAATATGTATGTCATGTGTAGTTTTATCTGCTAAATCATTGCCCAAACTAAGGGCTCCAGGCAATCCTGTATGTGCCCTGATATGTCCTATAAAGAATGGATCTTTTCTGTCCCAGATTAGACTTTGTATAGTGGAAAGCAAAAAGAAAATAGTAGAGGAAGAGGAAATCCTACCAGCATCTTCAAGGGATACTATAGCATTAACTATATACTGACTATCGGAAAATAAATTAAATACAGAATTTTTAAAAATCACAAAAGCCTGTAATACTGCCTTAAGCTCTACCTTTTGAGCTGATTGTTTCGGTACTAAAAATGTAAAAGTTTGATCAGGTGTAACTATTGCTGCTGTACCATTATTTGATCCATCAGTGAATATATTTGGAGCATTCCCGATAGGTGTTTTTCTTGTCATTTTTGGAAAAATTACAGGATGCGATGACCAAAAAGACAATAAAGGATTAGATGGTAAGTGGTTATCAAATGAAACATTAGATTTGCACATGATTATTGCCCAAGTATTTAATTCATTAGCTAACTCATCAATTTGATTCATAGTATATGGAGTAATAATTTTATTGGGAGAAATTCCAAACACTCCTTTTGCTGCTTTTATTCCTTTGAGTATTAATTGTCCTACAGCCTCAGGATACCTAGTAAGAATAGTGTTAGGAGAATAAGATAAATGTATCCATAATAATGGGCCTTCTTGCCAAAATACTCCTGTAGGAATATTTTTTGTTGGCAGTACAATAAATAATAAAGGCAAACTTATATCAATTCTATCCAAATGCATATTTTCCATATATGTTTCAATGATTTTTAATGCCTTTCTTGCTTCAGGCGTTAACATTCGGGGTGAATTTGGATCTGATGGACCTTTTAGGATATCAAATAAAGGTCCCAACTCTCCTGTTGGTATACCTAGATAAGGCCTTATCCAATTTATGTCTCCTAATAACTTTTGAAAGTCATTAAGTGATTTGAGTTGATCTACTCGTATTTGAATTTTTGGTGGGCGGACCATGGTTGAGGATAATAGAACTCCTAAATAATTAATTGGAAAATTTAATTGTACTTTATCTATTGCTATCTCTAGATTATAATTTTTTAATAAGTTTGTAAGTGTGGCATAACAGTCTAGCAATGTGTTTTTAGCTTTGTGTGCTAATAATACATCATCCATATAGTGAAATATTTGTAGTTCAGGATTTTGATTTCTAAGTGACTGGATTGCTTTGTTAACATAAATTTGACACATAGTTGGGCTGTTAGCCATCCCTTGAGGGAGTACTTTCCATTCATATCTCTGATCAGGACCTTCATGATTCAGTGCAGGGATAGTAAATGCAAAACGTGGACTATCCTCAGGATGAATTGGAATCGAAAAAAAACAATCTTTAATATCTATAACTAAAACATACCAAGTTTTTGGCAAAGCAGACAATTGAGGAATCCCCGATTGAGCAGGTCCCATAATAACCATCTCATTATTAATGGCTCTTAAATCTTGCAATAATCTCCATTTACCAGATTTCTTTTTGATGACAAAAATGGGAGTATTATGGGGAGATACAGAAGGTTGTATATTTCCTTCTGCTAATTGTTGTTTGACCAGATCATGGGCTGCTAGTATCTTTTCTTTAGTCAGGGGCCACTGAGGAACCCATACTGGTCTTTCTGATTTCCAAGTAATTTTTATTGTCTCAGTGGCCCTTTCTGAAAATCCAACCCATGTCTGTCTGTTCCTTGATCTATTTGTATTGGTGCTGCTATACCTTGTTCTTGTTTTCCTAATCTTTTTCCTTTCCTAAAACCTTGTCTAGTCATAATAGTGGGTGCATTTTGGTTGATGTTATTTGTTAATGTCAAACCTAATTGATCTAGGACATCTCGTCCCCATAAATTTATAGGAAGATGATCCAATACATATGGCTGTATAGTTCCTTCACATCCTTCAGGATCCTTCCAATCTAATACCATTGCACTTCTATGGGGATTAGTTGCCACTCCTAGGCCTCGAAGCGTTTGAGTGGCTTGTTGTAATGGCCAATGTTTTGGCCATTCTTGACGAGAGATGATGCTAAGGTCTGCACCTGTATCCAGTAGCCCATTAAATTCATGTCCTTGAATATTTAGTTTTAGCATGGGGCGAGAATCTAAATTTAAAGACAGCATAGCCCAATCTATACCTGTGGAGCCTAATCCCTTGGAACCTCTTTCTATAGCACGACTGGAAAATTTATCATGTAGGCTTGGTATTATTAGTAACTGTGCTATTCTATCTCCTGGTGAAATTACTGATATACCATTTGGAGAACTGGCTATAATTTTTATTTCACCTTCATAATCGGGATCAATTACCCCAGGACTTATCATAAGTCCTTTTAGAGTAGAAGAGCTGCGTCCCAATAATAAGCCTACTGTTCCTTTGGGAAGAGGTCCTTTCACCCCTGTGGGAATGATTTGAACTCCCATCTCTGGAGTTAGTACTGATCTGGCGGAGGCGCAGATGTCCAACCCTGCGCTCCCTCTGGTTTGTCTGATGAGGGATCTGATGGACAATGTGTCCTGGGCACTACCCTGATGGGGTTGCTGGATTCCTCCAGTGCTCCGTATATTTGTGGTTTTGGGCCCCGGAGCATTGGGCCCCCCTGTCCATTTTTTGGCAATGGAGCCCAATGCCTTTCTCCACGATATCGTGGATAAACACTTGGTCCTTGTTCGTTTTTTGATAATGGAGTACCCTCTATGGTGGTTTGAGAACGGCATTCATTAGCCCAATGTCTCCCTCTACGGCATCGTGGGCAAATACCCGGTATTCTACTCCTTTGATACCTAGTTTTGTTAAACCCTCCTCCTATGGGGCAATTCCTTTTAAAATGTCCTGTTTGTTCACAGTTGTAGCATGTTCTTGGCCTGGAATCTAAAGCCTGTTTTACTGCAGCTGCCACAATTTGCCCTTGTTCATTAATGTCTCTGGCATCTAAGGCCTGTTTTACTGCAGCTGCCACAATTTTCCCTTGTTCATTAATGTCTCTGGCATCTAAAGCCTGTTTTACTGCAGCTGCCATGACTTGCTCTTGTTCATTAATGTCTCTACATAATTTAATATATGTGTTTAAATCTTCATGTTTCCATGGTCTAATGATATCTCTGCACCAACGATTCGCTTGGTCATAAGCCAGTTGTTTTATTAATGGCATTGCTTGTTCTGTATTCCCCAAAACTCTGGTAGCTGTTTGAATAAGCCTATCTACAAATTCAGCATAAGATTCATTAGTTCCTTGTATTATCTTAGATAATTGACCTTGTAAACCTCCATGTCCTTGTAAAGTCTTCCATGCCTTAACTGCATCTACAGCAATTTGTAAATATACACCAGGATCATATGCAATTTGTTGGTGCTGACCCTCATAAGGTCCCTTTCCTAACAACATATCTAGATTTCTCTGAGGATAACCAGCTGCTGCATTTCGCCTAGCCGTCTCCTTGCAAAATTCCTCATTGGCAACCTTCCATAACAGGTATTGTCCTCCATTTAGCACAGCTTTACACATATTAGCCCAATCTGCTGGCGTCATGTTCAAGTTGGTAATGGATTCGACCAAGCTTACAGTGAAGGGTGCTTGAGGACCATAGGTTATTACAGCCTCTTTTAGCTGCTTCACTGTTTTGAAATTTAAAGTATGGTAAATTCGCTGCCCTCCTACCTCAAATACAGGGCATGTTAATACTTGAGATCCTGTCTCAGGATCTGAACTATCCACTGCGGGGGTTGGGGGCCTCTCAGCATATGGACGTGGCCTTGTCAGTTGGACACTTAAGCCCTCTGGTGATAGAAAGGTGTTAGTAGCAGTCTCCTGTAGAGGTGGTGCTGTTGGTTGGACACTTAAGCCCTCTGGTGATAGAAAGGTTTTAGTAGCAGTCTCCTTTTGTAACTTTCCCCCTGATGGCTTTTTCTGCTCTAAACTTTCTTTCTCTGTCTGATTAGTTCGAAAGACCTTCTCTTTTACTTGAATCTTTTCCTCTTTCTGACTAACTTGAGAGACCTCCTCATTTACTTGAATCAATATGTCTTCTCCTTCCTCTACCTTTGTCTGAATTGAAGGCTTTGGACTAAGAAAACCAGATACTAACGCCCACAATGCCAATGTGCCAGCTGGCAGAGTTCCTGGGCTGTTCTTTTCTATTCTTTTTAAATCTTCACCATGATGGTTCCATTGTGATATATTTAATAACTCCTCCTTAAAAAGCCATGGGCTACATTTTTGCATTGTATCAACGTATGCCCTGACTGTTCTTGATTTTACTGAGATGCCTTCTTCCTCTAACAATTTACTTAACACTCTTTCAGTTTGTTTTTTACTAGTTTCTGATCCCGTATTTCTACTATAATACAACCCAACAAGATGACGCCAAATAAAACCGAGACAGAATGAAATAAAAATGGAACAACAAAAATTCATTATAGCCTTTCTATCCTCCTTATATGTGCATCCGTCCTTTCTCCCTATCTGTTCCTCAGACGTAAATAGTTTTTCCTCAGAAGTGAGCGGTTTTTCTTCCGTCTCTCTCATCTCCAGGGACAGGCAACTTAAAACAAAAATGAAGCAAAACAAAAGAGGAATCTTAAAATGGCTCCCCATCCTCTCACCCTGCCCTCAGGGGCGAGCGGTTTACTTACCCTCAGTTGCTCCCCGTGCGAGCCACCAAATGCCGCAGTCTGGCTGGGCACAATTCAGGAGCCACTTGTCAAAAGAAACTAACTTTATTTTTAGAACCACACAAGATAAACAAAACAGCTCCTCAGGAATAAAACCCTCAGAGCCCAACTGCCACCACCGGCTTCCCACAAGCCACACACCCCAACAACGTCTTCTTCCCACAATCCTCCTGCTCTTGAGGCCGATTGGCTGGGTCGCATGGGCGGAGCCAAAAAAGTCCCCCAATGAGCAGCTCCGTGGTCTGAAAGGGCAGGGAAACAGCCCAATGAGCATCACCGCAGAGGAGCCAATCAGCTAGTTGTTGCTGGGGCCGCTGTGAGCCAATCATCTGCTGGTAGTCTGAAAGGGCAGGGAAACAGCTCAATGAGCATCTCCACAGAGGAGCCAATCAGCTAGGTGTTGCTGGGGCCGCTGTGAGCCAGTCATCAGCTGGCAGTCTGAAAGTTTGCTGGAGCCCCTTCGGCTGTGGCTCTCAACAAGAAACCATATCCTCCAGGTCACATAGATGCAGACCCAGCTTTGATGGTCTCCGTACACAGGGAGCTAAAGCTCCTGACAACAACATATACTTCAAGTGTCGAACCTCAGAGGCAGTTTCTCAAGAAGTCTTAATGCCAGCATAGCTCCATGTTTGTGGAGTGTTTACACTGTCCCTTACTTTTGGAAACTCCTCTACCACCTCCAAGGTTGTGAACTCCTGAACATTTTCCATTCCAGGTATGTATTCACAGATTTTCTAACTCTTCTTCTCTAATTGTGTCTTACTAGGGGCGAAGATATTGTCAAGGCATTGTTCTGGATGATAGTGGGAATTTTTTGTAGCACATATTTGCATACACATTGGATTTATTTTCCTATTTTCCATTTGAAATACTGAATAACTGAGACTAACCCATACCCTAATAGACTCTTACTACTAATCCTAATATGATGGAGTAAAATAACCCAAACAGAATAGAAATGCAAGCATTTCACAGGAGGCATGGTGTATAGTTAGACTTGGCTTTTGCATGATAAAGTGTAGGTGTTATAATTCAAGTTAATTTTTAATTGAAATAGTTCCATGGGTACTTAAAGTAAACAAATATGTGAATTCCTGTCTCCCTTTCTCTGTAGCCTATTCAGCACATGTATTTTTATATGCACATATAGAATTCTACCTGGTACCACAGGTACACTCTTGTGAGGTGGCTGACTTGGCAGATAGAAATTGTGAGAATAGATCACTCCGCCTAAACGCTGTTGAAACTGAAATTTCAAACTATGGGTGAGCTTCCTAGTTGAACAACATTATACATAAATCCATGTTCAGTAAAATGAATATTTTTGGGTCTGTGGATGATATATATTTCATGGTGAATTTCGATTGGCATATGTATTGCTAATTTTTTTTATTTTTTTTTTTATTTATTTTTTATTGTTGGTTGTTCAAAACATTACATAGTTCTTGATATATCATATTTCACACTTTGATTCAAGTGGGTTATGAACTCCCATTTTTACTCCGTTTACAAATTGCAGAATCACATCAGTTACACTTCCATTGATTTATATATTGCCATACTAGGGTCTGTTATATTCTGCTGCCTTTCCTATCCGTTACTACCCCCCTCCCCTCCCCTCCCCTCCCCTCTTCTCTCTCTACCCACTCTACTGCAGTTCATATCTCCCACTTGTATTATTTTTCCCTTTCCCCTCGTTACCTCTTGTATGTAATTTTGTATAACCCTGAGGGTCTCCTTCCATTTCCATGCAATTTCCCTTCTCCCTCCCTTTCCCTCCCACCTCTCGTCCCTGTTTAATGTTAATCTTCTTCTCATGCTCTTCGTCCCTACTCTGTTCTTAGTTACTCTCCTTATATCAAAGAAGACATTTGGCAGTTGTTTTTTAGGGATTGGCTGGCTTCACTCAGCATAATCTGCTCTAATGCCATCCATTTCCCTCCAAATTCTATGATTTTGTCATTTCTTAATGCAGAGTAATATTCCATTGTGTATAAATGCCACATTTTTTTTTATCCATTCGTCTATTGAAGGGCATCTAGGTTGGTTCCACAGTCTTGCTATTGTGAACTGTGCTGCTATGAACATCGATGTAGCAGTGTCCCTGTAGCATGCTCTATTTAGGTCTTTAGGGAATAGACCGAGAAGGAGAATAGTTGGGTCAAATGGTGGTTCCATTCCCAACTTTCCAAGAAATCTCCATACTGCTTTCCAGATTGGCTGCACCAATTTGCAGTCCCACCAACAATGAACAAGTGTACCCTTTTCCCCACATCCTCGCCAGCACTTGTTGTTGTTTGACTTCTTAATGGCTGCCAATCTTACTGGAGTGAGATGGTATCTTAGGGTGGTTTTGATTTGCATTTCTCTGACTGCTAGGGATGGTGAGCATTTTTTCATGTACTTGTTGATTGATTGTATGTCCTCCTCTGAGAAGTGTCTGTTCATGTCTTTGGCCCATTTGTTGATTGGGTTATTTGTTATCTTGTTGTCTAATTTTTTGAGTTCTTTGTATACTCTGGATATTAGGGCTCTATCTGAAGTGTGAGGAGTAAAGATTTGTTCCCAGGATGTAGGCTCCCTATTTACCTCTCTTGTTGTTTCTTTTGCTGAGAAAAAACTTTTTAGTTTGAGTAAGTCCCATTTGTTGATTCTAGTTATTAACTGTTGTGCTATGGGTGTCCTATTGAGGAATTTGGAGCCCGACCCCACAGTATGTAGATCGTAGCCGACTTTTTCTTCTATCAGATGCCGTGTCTCTAATTTGATATCAAGCTCCTTGATCCATTTTGAGTTAACTTTAGTGCATGGCGAGAGAAAGGGATTCAGTTTCATTTTGTTGCATATGGATTTCCAGTTTTCCCAGCACCATTTGTTGAAGATGCTATCCTTCCTCCATTGCATGCTTTTAGCCCCTTTATCAAATATAAGATAGTTGTAGTTTTGTGGGTTGGTTTCTGTGTCCTCTATTCTGTACCATTGGTCCACCCGCCTGTTTTGGTACCAGTACCATGCTGTTTTTGTTACTATTGCTCTGTAGTATAGTTTGAAGTCTGGTATCGCTATACCGCCTGATTCACCCTTCCTGCTTAGCATTGTTTTTGTATTCTGGGTCTTTTATTTTTCCATATGAATTTCATGATTACTTTCTCTATTTCTATAAGAAATGCCATTGGGATTTTGATTGGTATTGCATTAAACCTATAGAGAACTTTTGGTAATATTGTCATTTTGATGATGTTAGTTCTGCCTATCCATGAACAGGGTATATTTTTCCATCTTCTAAGATCCTCTTCTATTTCTCTCTTTAGGGTTCTGTAGTTTTCATTGTATAAGTCTTTCACCTCTTTTGTTAGGATGATTCGTAAGTATTTTATTTTTGGGGGGGATATTGTGAATGGAGTGGTTGTCCTCATTTCCATTTCAGAGGATTTGTCGCTGATATACAGGAATGCCTTTGATTTATGTGTGTTGATTTTATATCCTGCCACTTTACTGAATTCATTTATTAGCTCTAATAGTTTCTTTGTAGACCCTTTTGGGTCTGCTAGGTATAGAATCATGTCATCTGCAAATAGTGATAATTTAAGTTCTTCTTTTCCTATTTTTATGCCTTTAATTTCTTTCGTCTGTCTAATTGCTCTGGCCAGTGATTCGATAACTATGTTGAACAGAAGTGGTGAGAGAGGGCATCCCTGTCTTGTTCCAGATTTTAGAGGGAATGCCTTCAATTTTTCTCCATTCAGAATGATGCTATCCTGAGGTTTAGCATAGATTGTTTTTACAATGTTGAGGTAAGTTCCTGTTATCCCTAGTTTTTCTAGCGTTTTGAACATAAAGGGATGCTGTACTTTGTCGAATGCTTTTTCTGCATCTATCGAGATGATCATGTGGTTCTTATTTTTAAGTCTATTGATGTGGTGAATAACATTAATTGATTTCCGTATATTGAACCAGCCTTGCATCCCAGGGATGAATCCTACTTGATCATGGTGCACAATTTTTTTGATATGTTTTTGAATCCGATTTGCCAAAATTTTATTGAGGATTTTTGCATCTAGGTTCATTAGAGATATTGGTCTGTAGTTTTCTTTCTTTGAAGTGTCTTTGTCTGGTTTAGGAATCAGGGTGATGTTGGCCTCGTAGAAAGAATTTGGAAGTTCTCCCTCTTTTTCTATTTCCTGAAATAGCTTGAAAAGTATTGGTGTTAGTTCCTCTTTAAAGGTTTTGTAAAACTCTGCTGTATACCCATCCGGTCCTGGGCTTTTCTTAGTTGGTAGTCTTTTGATGGTTTCTTCTATTTCCTCAATTGATATTGGTCTGTTTAGGTTGTCTATATCCTCCTGCCTTAATCTGGGCAGATCATATGACTTAAGAAATTTATGGATGCCTTCACTATCTTCTATTTTATTGGAGTATAAGGATTCAAAATAGTTTCTGATTATTTTCTGTATTTCTGAAGTGTCTGTTGTGATATTGCCTTTTTCATCCCGTATGCTAGTAATTTGATTTCTCTCTCTTCTTCTCTTAGTTAGCATGGCTAAGGGTCTGTCGATTTTATTTATTTTTTCAAAGAACCAACTTTTAGTTTTGTCAATCTTTTCAATTGTTTCTTTTGTTTCGATTTCATTAATTTCAGCTCTGATTTTAATAATTTCTTGCCTTCTACTTCTTTTGCTGTTGTTTTGCTCTTCTTTTTCTAGGATTTTGAGATGGAGTATGAGATCATTTATTTGTTGGTTTTTTCTTTTTTTAAGGAATGAACTCCAAGCAATGAATTTTCCTCTTAGAACTGCTTTTAATGTGTCCCATAGATTCCGATATGTTGTGTCTGTGCTTTCATTTATTTCTAAGAATTTTTAATTTCCTCCTTGATGTCTTCTATAACCCATTGATCATTTAGTAACCAATTGTTCATTCTCCAAGTGATGCATGTTTTTTCCTTCCTTCTTTTATCGTTGATTTTCAGTTTCATTCCATTATGATCAGATAAGATGCATGGTATTATCTCCACTCCTTTATATTGTCTAAGAGTTGCCCTGTGACATAATATATGATCTATTTTTGAGAAGGATCCATGTGCTGCTGAGAAAAAAGTGTAACTGCTTGATGTTGGGTGGTATATTCTATATATATCAATTAAGTCTAGGCTTATTGTTCGGCAGATCGCTCTGCGGCTGGAGTCTGCGGAGCGCACTGGGAAACGACAGGCTGGTGGCGCAGAGATACAGCGATGCTGATTCTACGGGCTCCTGCCAGCTAGGCATTTGCTGAGCTCGGAGCTGAATTCTGGGTTGGAGACGGGGAAGGAAACGGTCCAGTTCGGTTCTCCACACCGGTCAGACCACGGAGGAAGCCAGCGGCCACCATCTTGGAGAGCTGACGTCACCATCCTTGTTTTTTACTGATTGCAGCTCTTTCAGCTATAGAACAGGTAATTTCAGGCTGACAATTGTCTGCGTCTCGCAGACAAATTGCTCAGACTTAGTGCTAAATAACACGCGGAAACTGCTTCTTGGAGCCTGCTCCTATCAGAACACGCACCGAGCCCGGAGCGGTGGAGCTCCGGCTACCGGAGCTGCTCTGGCCCAGGGCTATAGAACCCGCGGAAACTGCTTCTTGGAGCCTGCTCCTGTCAGAGCATGCACCAAGTCCGGAGAGGCCGAATTCTGGCTCCCGGAACTGCTCTGGCCCAGGGATAAAGAACCCGCGGAAACTGTCTCTCGGTCCGGGTCCTGCTGAATACTGTGAAGGCCAGAGGGGCGGAGCAGAGCCGCCGCCAGAGCCCGGAACAGGCCTAGCGACCTGCTGGCGTGGTGTCGCGTCGCCCCGGCTAGAGCAGGGGCCGAACAGAGCCGCCGCCAGAGCCCGGAACAGGCACAGCGACCCGTCGGCGTGGTGTCGCGTCGCTCCGGCTAGAGCAGGGGCCGAACAGAGCCGCCGCCAGAGCCCGGAACAGGCACAGCGAACCGCCGGCGTGGTGTCGCGTCACTCTGGCTAGAGCAGGGGCCAAACAGAGCCGCCGCCGGGGCCCGGAGCAGGCCCAGCGACCCGCCGGCGTGGTGTCGCGTCGCTCCGGCTAGAGCGGGGGCCGAACAGAGCCGCCGCCTGCGCCCGGAGCAGGTCCAGAGACCCGCCGGCGTGGTGTCGCATCGCTCCGGCTCGAGCAGGGGCCGAACAGAGCCGCTGCCAGAGCCCGGAATAGGCCCAGCGACCCGCCGGCGTGGTTGTCAAGAATCCCCAATTGGAGTAGGGGGAAAGCAGATCCTCCACCCGCGTCCGCAAGGTAGGCAGGCCTGTGACAGTCTGGCAGAACAGCCCCAGCGGCCTGCCGGCGTGGTAGACACGTCACACCACTTGGGGGAGGGGCAGAGCAGAGCCGCTCCCCGAGCCTGGATCAGGCCCAGCGGCCTGCCAGCGTGGCAGTCACATCACTCCATTTGGATTAGGGGCAGAGCAGAGCCTCAGCCCGCGCCCAGAACAGGCACAGCGACCTGCCGGGGTGGTAGACACGACAACCCAATTGGAGAAGGGGCAGAGAAGAGCCGCCGCCCACGCCTGCAAGGTAGTCAGATCCGCGATTAACTGGTGGAACAGGCCCAGGGGTTCACGGACGTGGTGACGTGGTAGACACGTCACACCAATAGGAGGAAGGGCAGAGCAGAGCCGCTGCCCGCGCCTCCAAGGTAGGCAGACCTGCGACCGACCGGCAGAACAGTCCCAGCGGCCCACCAGTGTGGTAGACAGATCACCCCAATTGGAGAAGGAGCAGAGCTGCCGCCCGCCCCTGCAAGGGAGACTTTTCAACTATACAAGAGCAATATAAATATATAGGGGGAAAAATTTCAAAAACACAATAGTTTCACTAAGCAGAAAGAAACACGAGCAATATGAAAAGACAAGGAAAGAAAGGACCACAAGCAATGCAAGTCAACTCAACTTTAGAAGAGGTTATAGCTGCAGCAGATGGAATGTCAGATAAAGAATTCAGGATATACATGCTGCAAATGATCTGGAGTCTCAAGGAAGACATTAGACAGCAAAATCAGACAATGAAAGATCATTTCGACCACTTTGACAATGTATTACATAAACAAATCCAAGAAGCAAAAGATCAACTATACATTGAGATAGAGGGAATAAAAAACAAACAAACAGAAATCCTAGAAATGCAGGAAGCAATAAACCAACTTAAAAACTCAATTGAGAATACTACCAACAGAGTAGAACACTTAGAAGATAGAACATCAGACAATGAAGACAAAGTATTTCAACTTGAAAAGAACATAGATAGCTCAGCAAAACTGTTAAGAAACCATGAGCAGAACATCCAAGAAATATGGGATAATATAAAGAGACCAAACTTAAGAGTCATTGGGATACAGGAAGGTATAGAGGTCCAAACCAAAGGAATGAACCACCTATTCAATGAAATAATACGAGAAAACTTCCCAGACTTGAAGAATGAGACAGAATCCCAAATCCTAGAAGCATACAGGACGCCGAATGTGCAAAATCATAAGAGATCCACACCTAGACACATTATAATGAAGATGCCCAACATACAGAATAAGGAGAGAATTTTAAAAGCTACAAGAGAAAGGAAGCAGATTACATTTAGGGGTAAACCAATCAGGATAACAACTGATCTTTCAACACAGACTCTGAAAGCTAGAAGATCCTGGAATCACATATTTCAAAAACTGAAAGAAAATGGGTTCCAACCAAGAATCATGTATCCAGCGAAATTAAGCTTCAGGATGGAAGATGAAATTAAAACCTTCCACGATAAACAAAAGTTAAAAGAATTTGCAGCTAGAAAACCATGTCTTCAAAACATCCTCGGCAAAACATTACAGGAAGAGGAAATGGAAAATAACAATGAATACCAACAGTGGGAGGTAGGACAGTAAAGGGGGGGAAAATAATTAAAAAAGGAAAACAAACCATGTTTAGTAACATAAATAAACAATTATGGCTGGAAGAACAACCCATATCTCAATAATAACCCTAAATGTTAATGGCTTAAACTCACCAATCAAGAGACACAGACTAGTAGAATGGATCACAAAACAAGACCCAACAATATGCTGCCTACAGGAGACGCATTTGATAGGAAAAGACATACATAGACTGAAGGTGAAAGGTTGGGAAAAATCATATCACTCATATGGACTTAGGAAACAAGCAGGAGTGTCCATACTCATATCAAATAAAATAGATTTCAAGCCAAAGTTAATCAAAAGGGATAAAGAGGGACACTACATACTGCTCAAGGGAACCATACACCAACAAGACATAACTATCATAAATATATATGCCCCAAACAATGGTGCAGCTATGTTCATCAAACAAACTCTTCTTAAGTTTAAGAGTCTAATAGACCAACATACAATAATCATGGGAGACTTCAACACACCTCTCTCACCACTAGACAGATCTTCCAAACAAAAGTTGAATAAGGAAACTATAGAACTCAATAACACAATTAATAACCTAGACTTAATTGATTTATTGCTAATTTTTAATGTCTGTGTGTGTGTGTGTGTGTGTGTGTGTGTGTGTGTGTATATATATATATATATATATATATATATATATATATATATATATATATACACACACACACACACTAAATTTTTTTAAAATATAAAATATATGTGTCTTATTATACATGGCCTAAATTCATTCATATTCATGTATGTGGATTTAGAGTTAACATTTCACAAGATTATTCACGGAAATATTCATCCACCTGAAATACATGTTTTTTTCCTAGAAATGAAAAATAACTTCAGTGAATGGTGGATACAAATCGTAATATTTCTACAATAATTGATCCAGTTTGTCATCAATGCAAGTAGATTCCTATGGGACATGATGTGTATTTTGATGTTCATTCTTATTCACCACTGGTATGTTACAATTTCTTCAGTTTATGCACATTATAGGATATATATTTCATCCATACGTTAGCAAAATTATAGGCATTTGTTTCACTTTCAATCATTTTCTGCTTTAGAACACATGTAATCCTCCGTGTTTCTTGACTGGTTTTTTCATGAGACTTCATTCCAAACATATTATTTTCGATTTCCATAATCATATTTGAAGCAAAACTCACACACCCTTCATGATAAACTATAACCCTAATATTACTATTAGATGTATAACTGGTTGGAATGAATAATTGTATATCAATATAAGATTTCTTATATATTTTCAGATATCAAATCAATCCATTATTTAAAGTGGAACCAGTTATATTATTTATTCACACTATTGTCTATTCATGCATTGTCTCTATATTCATAGACACAGAGTACACCTCTTTGTAAACCCAATACTAATTTATATGTCTTCAAAATTTTGCTCCCAGTAATGGTGGAAGAAATACTCATGTCATCTGATCTACATATACATTTTATCACAGTAATATTCTGGACACAAAAAGAAACGGTCACACTTATGTTTGCACCAAAGCCTAAATGAAAAGTGAACATGGATTACTAAAACCATCCATATCAAGTTTGGCTAATGCTCTCAAAATTCAATCCTATTTGTGACAACATATTTGTTTCTTGCTAAGATTATATATTCAAACTCAACCCTGTTGAAAATATCTAATCCTATCTCTCACTTTTCCTGATTTCATAATGTCTCTATTTATATCAGCTTTCCTACATACTTTCCGCAGTTCATCATTGTGACTGACACTTCAATTGTGCTGACACTTACATTCACACTCTAATCCAAACCCTATTGCTAAGGAACTTTTGTTCCAAATCCTATACTCACTCTTCTTCTTAAACCTACTGACTATCTTCCTAATCCTACCCATTATCCCTTTTTGACTGGATGTTCTCTTATACATTCAATAATCCAAGGTACAGGGTCTAATGCCATTGTATATCGATCTATCTCAGACATCTGTGCAGAACATAATTCAATGCTAAGTATCACAATCAAGGGCCCATCCCCATTCTGCGCTTCAAATCTTACTTAGATTTCTGTTTTCATACATATATTTCACCTATATATACTTATAAATGTCGCAGGTTCCCAGTACCATTATTCATCCAGCAGAATGATTCCTAATTCAAATTGAACATATTATTAACCCTAACCATACACTGTTCCCTCAATCTAACTTTACAGAAGAGCAGGGACAGAGTTGGTGTTACAATACAGGAATGTAGGGGATCTTCCACCTCCTGAGAACCTCAAGGTTCATGCAGAAATGATCCCTGGAGAAGATGTAGACAACTATGAAGGACCTGAGAGAGCAAAAGTCAGCTTCCATGGAAAACAACCTGGTCAGGATGAAGGGTTGTTTATGAATCAGCCTCTCTCTTCTTAATGTAGAGAAGATGGACCAAACCAGGTTGGTGTGGAGAGCTCTTCCTAGGTGCCTATGGTTGATATACCATTCTACCTTATGAAAGTGTCACAGAAAGTAGGGGCAGACTCCATCTCATGGTAGTCTTGGAAGCAACTGTTAGGACAAAGTGGTTACCAAGGCAGTGATCTGATTCAGTTCCTTAAGGAAGTGACCTCACCTCACTTCTTTGTTGATGGAACTCTCTGAACTTGGTATCCAAGAAGCCAGGCACCAAGAGGCAGTCCCAGTCCCAGTGGTCTCACTTGTTTGGACTTACCAAGGACAGAGTCAGTCATTCTTGCTACCTACTGATGTGAGGACGGCCAAATCCAGGAAAGCTCTGAAGAGGGGCTTTTCCTGAGAAAGTAGGTAGTGGCTCACTGCTGGCTCCTGACAACTTCACAGAGTTGGCCAAGGAGACCAGATCTGAGACAGGACAGGCCATTTCATTGGAACATAGTATGGCCCACCAGTCAGAGGACACTCCGGATAGTCACAGACCTACTTGGGGGAAGGAGGTGTCTTTGTGGGTGTCGGTGTGGGTTTGTGGTTTTGTCTCATATTCTGAGAATAGGTAAGAATGGCGGTTTGTTTGGTTTGGAGGGAACTGTTTCTAGTAAGTCATTTGACAAGTCGAGTGTTTCTATGTCTGTTTATACCACTGTTTCCCTGGTTGTAGACATTAGAAAAGAATATGCATCAATTGGTGAGTCCTGTCTAGTAGAAAGCTTCTCAGCTTTCATCCTGCCCAATTCATGAATGGACTGCGGCTTGACTTATCAATGGGGAACACCTGCTAACTTCTTAAGTTCCTGTTTTCTTCCTGAATTGTGTGCACTCTCCAGAATAGGCTCATAGTTTTGTGTCAAATATATGTACCACCTCAAATCTCTGTGACATGGCCATGTACTGGATAGCTGAAGGGAATGGCGAGCATCTCAGAAAGCTCAGATATCAGTGAGAACAGGAATGCCTCATTGGAAAAACCCTGCTTTGGACATTTTGCTTACCGATTCTTCTGTTGCCCTGAAAGTCAGGAAGGTCTTTGCATCAGGTGTGTCATGTGGGAGTGTTTTGGTTTTAATTGTGGTCATTTTTGTGGCCGTTGGAAGACATGGCTATGTCCACCTGGGCTTGAACCCTTATGTGATTCCCCTTAGAGACTGAGTTCTGGAACTGACCTCAAAGAAGTATTGCCATGTATTGTGTTGGGATTTTAGGAGGCCACGCATGAGAGTCGCCTTTGGAAACTGAGATCTAGGCCCAGGGAGGCTTTCCGAAGACCACTGGAAATCTCAGGAAGGACATCACATGATTTTATTCTTAAAGACTTGGCAGCCATTGTTGCAAGTCAAAACACACATGGACCTCACATTGTAGACCTCAAATGCCTGGCTTAATGTGACCTTTTAGCCTGTCTTTGGGAAGCCTTGCCTGTTAGAATTCTCCAGAGCTTTCATTGAAATGAGCTTCTTCTCCATTTAATGGTTCCTGAATAAATTGAAACCCACAGTGCCTTCAACTTCATCCATGAAAAATGCCTAGATAAATATCATTAAAGTTTGGAAATTCCCATCACCTGGTGGCACTGGAGAACCTTTAGGTGTCCTATTGCTGATCATGAATGTACCAGACAGTGCCTTGATTGACTGGGTTTCATGAAAATGGTGTAGAACAGAGATGCCAGTAACTTGGAGCCTGATGAGTAGTCGGCCTAGAGCAGTGGTGTGCAGGTGTGTGTTAAAACATCTGTGGTGGGCTGATGTGGATATGCCATTGGCTTTCAAATGCCTTGTGACTGATATGGTGCAGCCCCCATACCCTTGTATGTAAAGGCATCTTGTTATATGGACAGGTTGCAGGGCAATGTTTAGAAGCAGATTGCTGTGGTCAAGGGGGCAAGCTATGTGGGATATAAGCCAGGTTGGTGCATTCTCCTGCAGACCCTTACCCACCACACGTGACAGAACTCCCTCCATCACTGTATCCCAGTTGAACTTCTCGTATTTTGTGAAGCAAATACCAAACTCCCAGTGCAGCTGCAAGAAACACCACGAAAAGTGGAGGATGACCAAATGGCTTCACAGTCCACACTGCAAGACACTTAGCCCCCAGTGGCAACAGTTTACCTATAAAGAGAGAATTCAGCCCTACTGCTTCATGTTCATAGGAAAAAAAGAAACCATGTCCTCCAGGTCATATAGATGCAGACCCAGCATTGATGGTCTCACTACAAAGGAAGCTAAAGCTCCTGTCATCAACATATATTTCAGGTGCCCAATCTCAGAGGCAGTTTCTCAAGAAGTCTTTAGGCCAGCAGAGCTCCATGTTTTTGGAGTTTTTACCCTGTCCTTTACTTTTGGAAACTCCTCTACAACCTCGAAGGTTGTGAACTCCTGAGCATTTTCCATTACCGATATGTATTCACAGATTTCTAACTCTTCTCCTCTAATTATGTCTTACTTGGAGTGAAGGAAATGTCAAGGCATTGTTCTGAATGAGAGTGGGAAGATTTTTGGGTAGCACATATTTGCCTACACATTGGATTCATTTTCCAATTTTCCATTCGAAATACTGAATCCCTGACTGTCAGGGGTAGAAGGAATTCTTCTTCAAAGAACAGCCTGACACTTACAAGAAACAGCCCCCAGGAGACATCCTGTCTGGAAGACATCCTGTAGCCATATATGTCCCTGAGACATCCTGTGGCCATCTTTCTTCAAGAAACATCCTGAAGTTATCTCACCTTGTGAAGACATCCAGGAACTGTTGATAAGAGAGCTTTCCCATATCCAGCATATTAATACCCATGTGTGAACAATAAAATTTTGCAGCTTGATCAGAACTCCTGTGTTGCTCTCATCTCTCATGCCTCTTGTCCCTTCATTCCTCCCAATCTAGGTTCGCTGACCACGTTGATGTGTCCTGCCGGCCGGGACATCTGGCGCCCACCGACTGGGGCTCAAGCCTTTGACTGAGGGGGAACCCCTTCCTCCTGGAAGACTTGGTCAAGAGGAGCTCACGATCGCCTCAGCAGACACCACCCGGAGACATATCCAGGAGGAAGGTGGGGATGATGCACGGTGAGTGACGCACCATGTGACAAGCAGTATCGTCACATGATTTGTTTATTTCAGGCCTCAAGGAGTCCTTCAAGACATGAGGGGCACATGTTAAGAAAAAGGACTTAAAATTTTTCTTTTCATACATAGGAGAATTGTGTCCATGGTTTCCTCTTGAAGGGACCATTGATGGCAAAAATGGCTTAGAGTAGGAGACTGTTTAAAAGATTATTATGAATCATTTAGCCCAGAAAAAATGCCAGTTCCCACCTTTTCTTACTGGAACTTAATTAATGAAATTCTTAAAAGTTTTCGCTTTGACAATGGTACCTTACAACTTGTCAGGATTGGGGAAAAGATTATGCAAAAGACCTCTCGTCCCCCCTCTGCATGCCCATCATTAGTATAGACATAGACCCTTCTCAGTCTTCCCAGGACCCTGAGAACCTTCCTGGTCCCCCTCAAAATACGACCCTAATTAATAAGGCTCCAATGATTAAAAACCACCTTTATCCAGTTTTAAATCCCAGAGACACATTGACCCCTGGGGAGGACGCTATCTTGGAGAAGGAAGCAGCTCTCTACCATTCAGAACACCCGCGACCTCTCAGGACCCTGCCACAGCCTATAGGATTTACCAAGCGAAGGTGAAAGCACCTATGTAAAACATCTTGCCTTTGAAAATGCCAACCCAGCATGTCAGAATGTTCTTCAACCACATAAGGATAAAGGGAAACTTTCTGAAGTTATTAGACTCTGTGCAGACGTGGGTGCAGCCCATTCCATGGGTCTGGCTTTAGGGACCGCCTTTACCAAGGCCTTTCACAATCCTGGCTCACGTACTTGCTTTACTTGTAAACAACCTGGCCATTTTGCATGTGAGTGTCCCACAGGCAAACAAAGCCTAGGAATAGCGTCTCCTCAAACTGGGGCTTAACCGCCCCCAGCTACCCTTTTCCATAGAAGTGGTAAAGGTCATCACTGGGCCAGTGAGTGTAGATCTAAGACAAATGCCCTCAGACAGCATATTTCTTCCTACTTCTCGGGAAACTCCCTGCGGGGCCAGCCCCCGGCCACAACATCCCCCACGACAAACACAGGAGCAATAAGGTTTGTTCCCTCCTAAACTCCCAACCTACCACAAAATCCTTCTCCACAATTGCCTCCCTCCAACTAGCCACCCCAGGCAGCACAAAATTGGACCTCTGTGCTGCCACAAATACAATATTAGACCCAATGCAAGGGCCCCAGATAATACCCAATGAAATTATGGGTCCCCCTCCATCTCATACATGTGCCCTTAATCTTGGAAGAGCCTCCACTACCATACAAGGTGTTCAGGTCTTCGTTGGCATTAATGATAATGATTTCACTGGAGAAATAAAAATACTGGCCACTGCTATTAATGGAGTTGCCGCCATCCCAGCAGGAACAAGACTTGCACAATTAATTCTCCTTCCCTTGGATTCAGGAGGCATTTCCAAAACCCAAACCTACCTCGGGGGACTGCCTTCTTGGGCTTCTCTGATGTGTATTGGGTTCAGCCCATTTCTCACAATAGACCCACCCTTACCTTACTTACTGAAGGAAAGGAATTCCAAGGAGTTCTAGATATTGGAGCTGATGCCACAATTATTTCTCAAAAATACAAGCCATCAGGTTAGCCCCTCACTCCATCCTTGACTGACCTTAAAGGGATAGGAAAATAAAAAAAATCCTCTGGTCAGCTCTAGGTCTATTAGCTGCACTGATAAAGATGGTAATAAGTCAACTGTCACTCCTTTCTTTGATTCTGACCTCCCTGTTAACGTATAGGGAGGAGATATTTTGAGTTATTGGAAGTTATTCTCGCCAGTCCCAATTCCATGGTGACTCATCAAATGCTTCCTATGAATTTTGTTCCTGGTACAGGCCTGGGGATACTGAAACAAGACTGGTGGAGCCTATACAACCCATACAAAAACAAATACATGTGGACTTGTGTATTCAGATTTTTAGTGTCAGTCCCTGACCCTCCTGTACCCCATGCAGATAAAATTATTTGGGAGACTCAGACTCCTGTGTTGGTGGATCAGTGGCCCCTTACCCAAGAAAAATTGGAGGCTGCCTCCACGTTAGTGCAGGAACAGCTCGCAGCCGGCCATGTAAAGCCCTCAACCTCATCATGGATTACTCCTATTTTTATTATCAAGAAAAAATCAGGCAAGTGGTGCCTTTTACAATATTTGTGTGCCATTAATAAAGTTATGCGCCCGATGGGAGCACTACAGCCAGGCATTCCCACACCAGTGGCGATTCCAAAAAACTATTGTAAAATGGTTATTGACTTAAAAGATTGCTTTTTTACCATTCCTTTACATCCTGAGGATAGACCCAATTTTGCCTTTAGTCTCCCTCACATTAATTTTCAGGGCCCTATGCAGAGATTTCAATGGAAGGTTCTTCCCCAAGGTATGGCCAACAGCTCTAGTCTTTGCCAAAAACACGTTGCTCAAGCAGTAGACCCTGTGAGAGAGCGATGAGCACAAAATTATATTTTACATTATATGGATGATTTGTTAATTGCTGCACCTAATACCCATGACCTTAATAATTGTTACTTGGACTTTTACAAAACCTCACTACCTTGGGACTACAGATAGCTCCAGATAAGTTTCAAACACAGGACCCTTATACATATTTGGGCCTTAAACTTCAAGATAATCAGATCCAAATTCCTAAAATACAACTATGTGTGGACCATCTTCACACACTTAATGATTTTCAAATATTACTGGGGGATATTCAATTGCTAGGAACATATTTAAAATTACCCACTTGTGTACTTTTGCCCCTTAATGATATTTTCATAGGTGATTCGCACCCCTCCTCCCCTCAAAAGCTTACTCCCGAGGCATGACATGCATTAAACCAAGCCACAGAAGCCATGGCCCAAATGTTTGTTACACAAATTTCTTATAACCTTCCTCTGGTTCTGGTTATTTTCCACACTCCTCATACACCCACAGGAATATTTTGGTAGTGAGATCCACATTTTAAAAATAAAGGCTGCCCCTTGCTTTTGGTCCTTGTATCCACCACATCCTCCAAGGTTATTACTGTTTATCTTGCTCAGGTAGCTTCTCTTATTTTTAAAGGTCGTTTGCTTTCTCGACAACATTTTGGCAAAGACCCTGATAATATTTTAATTCCATATACTAAGGACCAAACCCTTACTACAATTTTTACTAGAGACATGGATCAATGGGGTATTGCCCTATCAGGCTTTTTGGGAACAATTCATAACCACATCCCCAATGACCCCGTTTTAAATTTTGTCCAGTTACATTCATTTATTTTTCCCAAAATTACTCAAAAGGCTCCCATTCCTCAAGAACTTACTGTCTTTACAGATGGTTCCAGTAATGGCCGTGCAGTCTTTGTTGTCAATAACAAGCCTACCACCTTTGATACTGTCTATCAGTCAGCTCAGTTTGTGGAATTTTTCACCATAACACAAGTTTTCATAAAGTTTTTTTGATAATCTTGTTAATATTTATACAGACAGTGCCTACATTGCTCATTCTGTGCCCCTGCTGGAGATTTCACCCACCATTATGGCTTCTTCCAATTCCCCCTTTCTGTTTCACCAGCTTCAGCAGCTAATTCAGGCCAGAAAACATGCATTTTCCTTAGGACACATCATGACACACTCTGACCTTCTGAGCCCTCTAACACAAGGTAATGCCCAAGCTGATGCAGCAACACGTTCCATCTTTCCAATTTTTGTTGGCTCCATTCAAAAGGCCATGGAGTTACAAAATCTTCACCATCTAAATTCCCAGAACCATCGATTACTTTGGAAAATTACCAGGCAACATGCATGAGAAATAGTAAAAGCATGCCCTGGTTGCCCTGTCTCCCTCCCCATTCAACACTTGGGAGTTAACCCCCGAGGATTACAGCCCAATCAGGTTTAGCAAATGGATGTTATTCATTTTCCTGAATTTTGAAAAACCAAATATATATACGTTTCTATAGATACCTTCAGCGGCTTTAGTTTTGCATCACCACATTCTGGAGAGGCTACCAAAGATGTCCTTTCTCATCTTGTTTCAGCCTTTTTCGTAATGGGTAAACCAATACATATTAAAACAGATAAATGTCCTGCATATACCAGTGCCAAGTTTAAACAGTTTTGTGCTACCTTGCAATTTTGTCATACTACTGAAATTCCATACAACTCTCAGGGCCAAGGCATGTGGAACTTGCCCAGCTTAGCTTAAAGACTTGGCTATCCCGTCTTAAGGCTTCCGCCCTTGTATTTACCACTCCCAGGGATCGCCTTAACCATGCATTATTTGCCCTTATTTTTCTTACCTTAGACAGTGAAGGTCATTTGGCCACAGACAGACACTGGCATCCTTCGTCCAATTCTGTTCGCTCGCCTGTTATGTGGTGCAATCCCATTACAAATAAATGAAAACGCCCAGATCCTATCCTCATCAGGGGATGAGGCTCAGCTTGTGTTTTGGACCAAGAGCAAGCATCCCCAAGATGGTTACCAGAATGCCTGGTTAAACAGGTAAATTACTTACCTCAACCCAGGGACGGAGGCCCTCCCCCTGAGGACAAATTTTCCTCCATTTCAGATACAGCCAACAATCTGTGCGAGGATCCTGCTTAAGGCACTTCTGCTGAACAGGTTTGAACACGGAGGCCTTGGACCTCCAATTTCCAACATCATGGAGTACCTTTTTGCCCCCCCCCCCGTGAATGCAAAGGAGGATTTTGGACTGAGGCTCCCACTAGTTGGACCCAGACTGCTGACTGCATGACTAAGGTGACTTACCTCCGTGCCAAGGTTGACCATAATCTCGGAGGAGTTCATCAGCCTAAATGGGTATGTGTTAACAAGCCAAAGATTATTCCCCCTAGTACAAGCAAAGCTCTCCAAAATTGTTCTGCAACTTGTACGCATACCCAGGGGATGCATGTCTCTTGTAATGCGTCGGCTTCACTTTGTGTTAATAAACAGGGAGAACAAGTTTTTGAAGCCTCCCTAACTAAAACTCATGCAGCAGGGGGACCACTATTCATTATACCCCCATTCTCTTTGACCATGGAGGAGATGGCAAATACACCAAGCTACAGTCAGCTGGGTGCCAAGGCACTGTCGGAAAACCTTCCTACTGGCCCATTAAGGCCCCTACAGGGGTCTCTGATGGTGGAGGACCCACTAATTCTGTCAAGCATCCTCAGATAATCAAACTTTTGAAACCCCAAATCCCTGAGCTCACATATCATACCTTAATGTAGCCTAAATCCCAGTTCCCAGGTTTAGATACCAATACATTAGATATTTTGCAAACTACATTCTCCTAGCTTAATAATTCGAACCCCACCCTTGCTGGTGATTGCTGGCTCTGCATGACAGCAGGGGCAATCATGCCTATGGCATTTCCTATTAATTCTATCATGGACAATGATAATACATGCCAACACGGATTTCCCTTTAAAG